>NC_069503.1:568114989-568414989 GCF_027579735.1 Bombina bombina
ACCTTATCCTTTAATGCAGATCGTGAGAGGTATTTATCTATTTAAAGCTAATTTAAAGGAAACAAATGAATACCGATTAATTTTGTCAGTATTTGTTTGTTTTCTTTTAATTAGTTTGTTCGGATATTTGCTTTGTGAAAATAAATTGAATATCCATATTTTAGTCACATTCATAATGAAACAAAAGCACAAGCTTAATAAATAAATATGATGATGTATTATATAAATACTACTAGCACCCCTCATCTAATTGAAACAATTATGTTTGTAACTGCAGTGGTATAGCATATAGTATACTAGTATGGTGAACCCCTCATTTAAGTTAAACCATATTTGTTATTGCAGTAGGGGCACTGTGTCTACCTGGCAGTTTGTTACAGGCTCTCTACAGCATTGTAGTTGCATAGCATACCGTATCCTTAAGGTGTAAAATATATAACAAAAATAATTACTAAAAAAAGTCATTCTCAGTGGCTGGCTATATTGCACACAGTGAACGTCTGTTGCCTATACTGTTACTAGTATACTATCTGTATTACATATATTGTAGTACAGTGTACCCATCATGTAATTTAAACTATATTTGTTATTGCAGTAGGGGCACCGGAGGTACCTAGCAGTTGGCACCAGCACCATAGTAGAATACTTTTTCATTTGGGTGTAAAATATATAACAATAATATAAATTTCTCAGTGGCTGGCTATATTTCACACAGTGCATTCCTGTTGTCTGTACTGTTACTAGTATGTTATCTGTTTAACATATATCATTGCATGGTGTAACCCTCGTCTAATTGAAATTATTTTTTCTATTGAAGTGGAGGCACCATAAAACTAGTAGCTAATAATATATAATTATATTATTCTATCATAAAATGGTTAGTTGGTCAAAGTGTACTATGTTTCTACTTGTCTACTTAATGAGAGTAAGTGGGACAAGCACTGTTGCCTCTGTTTCTCAGTCAAATATGATTTTCAAAGCTATTGTCTTCTCCTCCAGTTCAAGCATCTAGCGGAACAGTGGCAGTTGCTGCAGCAGCAGGGTCATCTTCAGCATCTGCTGTAGCAGGCAATCCCTTGTCCACCAGGAGTAGGAGATATGCCGCGTCAACCAGTACCAGAACTAGCAACAAAAGCATCAGTAGCAGTAAGGGTAGCTCAGTTGGTAAATGCCCTGACTACAAAAAAAGCCTGTTTAAAAAGATCCAAGGTCACAGGTTCAAATCCTGGCAGGGCCAACTCAGCCCTTCATCCTTCCGAGGTCGATAAAATGAGTACCATTAAATTGGGTAATAATAACAACTATTACTATTCAGCTGCCGATTTGGTTAATTCCGAGAGTGAGCGCTGAAAAAGCGCTTTGAGTCCCACTGGGAGAAAGGCGCTATATAAATACTAGTTATTATTATATATTATTATTAAGGGTTATCTAAGTCCACCAATAAAATTATAGAGGTTAATGAGAGGAATGAAGGTTATTTGCTGAATTGACATTGTTTGGCTCCAAGCCTAGTAGTATGATCAGGTGGGGTCTGATGTTACCAAAGAGCCTCCAGTAAAATGTCAAGTCGTTAGTCTACTCCCAAAACCACCTGTACTGGTGTTTGCCCCAGCACCACCATCAGTCTCCTGATTTTTTTCCTATTTTATAGCAGCAGCCGGGTAGGTTTTTTTAGAATCAGAAGTTTGTCTCCCAGAAGCAGTAGCAGGGCAGACATTACAGGAGTAGTAGATGATCACAGTCTCTGTTTGGCTGATGAGGGTATATTATTCAAACTCCCAGCATGTTTTCTATAGCTGCCCTTTATTCTGGACCAGGAGGAACTTGATTATGAACCTGAGGAGAAAGTGGAGGAGATTCCACTACAGAGTCTGTGCATTGTGGGTTTTATGCCAACAGTATCTATTGATTCTTTCCATTGCCACCATCATCTTCCATTGTAGAGCACCCAGTTAGTGCATCTGTGACAACCACTACCCATGTTGCCACCTCCATTAGTAGTGTGTCATGAGCAAGACTTATGAATGTAATTCAGTTAGAAGTAGTAATATAGAAATAGTACCTAATCCTCCCTCAGTTGATTCAGACACATTAATTAAGCAACTTTCTGATACCTTTATGCCTCAATTTACTCAAATCAGACAAGGTTTAGATACACTATCTAGTGAGGTCAAATCATTTTAAAACATATAACTAACTGAGGCAGAACAAAGAATATCAGATGTTGAATACAAAGTAAATAAACAAGACACTGACATAGATGGAATGAAAAAGCAAATTGAAACACTCAAAGCTAAGATTGATGACCTAGAGAATAGATCTAGATGAAACAATTTGAGACTAA
This sequence comes from Bombina bombina, assembly GCF_027579735.1. Lineage (NCBI taxonomy): Eukaryota > Metazoa > Chordata > Amphibia > Anura > Bombinatoridae > Bombina > Bombina bombina. The sequence goes on from NC_069503.1 coordinate 568,117,334, forward strand.
CATGCATTCCTGGGGGTTTTATGAAGAACATCTTTTAAACTTTGTAACCTCTTTTTTGCCTAACTTATAAGAAATTCCAAGTGAAATGCAAAACATCATTATAGAGAGAGTACATAGCATAGGAACAATCAGGCAGAAATACAAAATAAATCTCTACCCAGACCAGTTATCATGAAGTGTCTTAACTACCAAGACAAAGTAAAAATATTCAAGGCTTACAAAAGGTTAGAGAATACTCCACTTATTGAGGGGAAGAAGTTCTATACTTTCCAAGATTATTCTGCTGATATAGTAAGTAAGAGAAAAATGTCCTTTATGCAACAAACTTGTCAATGCAGGGATAAATGCTACCATTATTTACCCTGCTAAATTAAAAATTACGATAAAAAAAAGGTCAATTTATTTGATAATCTGACTTTATACATAGCAAAGGCATTCTCAAAAAAAAGATTTAAAAGGAAAGCAATATTAAAACATATCAAACATTTACATGCTGATATAGCATTTATACAGGAGACCCATCACCTGCTGCCTCTCCTGCCCTTCCTTCTCTGTGGTTGTCATAATCAGTTAAACTCAAAAATCATAGTAACCTGTTACCTGCTCTTTCCAAGGGACTCTAGTCAGGTGTTTTTTTGGGGTTTGAGTACTGGAAGCTTACCTAGTTCAGTAACTCTGCTGCCTGCTACCTTCTGCTGCCTCTATTGCTCCTGTCCTTTCTGCTCTGTGGTTGTTATCATCAGTTAAAGTAAAACATTGTAGTGAACTGTTATCCACTGTGGCCAAGTTACTCTAGGCAGGTGTTTTTCCTCCTCCATTGGAGTTTATATTTGATGTTTGCAAATTGTTGGCAGCTGTCTCCAAGCACATGTTTCTACTCCTCCCTTGTAGGTGTATTTTTGGGGTTTGTGTATTGAAGAACAACCTACCTAGTTCAGTAACTCTGCTGCTGCTGCCTGCTCCTGTCTCTCATGCACCTGCCTTCCCTGCTCATTGGTGGTCATCATCTATCAATGCCAAATCCTGCTGGTCGCTGTGTCCAAGGGGTTCTAAGCATATTTTAGCCCTCCTACTCCTGTGGAGGTGTATTTTTGAGGGTTATGTATTAGATTTTTGAGGCCTACCTTGTCTAGTAACTCTGCTGCCTGCTGCCACTCTTTCCCTTCCTGCTCTGTGGTGGTCATCATAAGTTAAAGTAAAATATTGTAGTGAACTGTTACCCACCGTGTCAAGGGGCTTTAGGCATGTGTTTGTCCTTTTCCCTTGGAAGTGTATTTTTAGGTTTATGTACTGTGAGCTCTACCTAGACCAGTAAATCTGCTGCCTGTTGCCGGCTGCTGCTTCCACTCCTGCTCTGTGGTGGTCAACATCAGTTAAAGTAAAAAATCTTAGAAAACTGTTTGCCACTGTGTACAAGGCTCTCTAAGCACTTCCTTGTCCTCCTCCCTTTGAGGTGTATTTTTGGCCTTTTTGTACCAGAGGCCTACCTAGTTCAATAAATTTGCTGCCCGCGGCTGCCACTTCTGCTCCTGTCTTTCTGCATCATCTGTCAATGCCAAATCCTGAGGGAACTGCTGGCCGCTGTGTCTCTCTAAACGCTTGTTTGTACTCTCCCCTTGGAGATGTATTTTTGAAGTTTATGTACTGTAACCAGAGGCCTACCTAGTTCAGTAATTTTCCTGAATAGAAAAAAGGGAGGTAAGGGAGGGCGCTCACAGCTAAAGATATCAACACTAAATGTAAGATTTTAAAACATTTATTCTAGATCATCTATATAAAATATCAGTTTAAAAGGGACGTCTCCCTGTACACAATGCTAGGTTAAAAATATTAAATAATACAATTTACCCAAATAAAGGTCTAGAAGAACGAAATACACTTTAGATATAAAAGCTCAAATCACAACTCGTGTGTATATCTGTATGAGGTTACACTGTAGCTACTCGCTATTACTGGTGCTTAAAATATATTAAAAGAAAGACATGTTATCTCTAATTAATAAAACGGAGCTATAGCACAATGTCACTCTGTTAAAAAGGAGAGTTAAAATTTCCTGTGTGCAATATTGCCATATAGTATTTGAAGCTGAAGTTGAAAAAAAACACAGTCACATATGTCCAAAGACGATATTGTAAATGCCCATATAATGTAATACTGGCGTTTTTAGAGATGTTACAAAGATGTAGTTATTCTATTTTTTGCCTCTTATTGGAGATTATGTGCTCCTTAAAGTGTTATGGTACATTACCCTTAACTTTTGGCAGCGATGTGCATTCACTCGTTGCTCGGTATTCTCCTCGAGCAAGTCGGGTTGGAAAGTTTTTCCGGCGTCTGACGTCACCAAAAGACGTTCCGGTCAAACAGAAAGCTGATCCATCCGCTGCTCTTAGCCGTATAATGGAAATCCTCACAATGTATTCCCACAATGAGCCCTGCACTAAGTGCAGTAATAGCGAGTAGCTACATTGTAACCTCATATAGATATACACACGAGTTGTGATTTAAGCTTTTATATCTAAAGTGTATTTCGTTCTTCTAGACCTTTATTTGGGTAAATTGTATTATTTAATATTTTTAACCTAGCACTGTGTACAGGGAGACGTCCCTTTTAAACTGATATTTAATATAGATGATCTAGAATAAATGTTTTAAAATCTTACATTTAGTGTTGATATCTTTAGCTGTGAGCGCCCTCCCTTACCCCCCTTTTTTCTATTCTATATTATGCACTTTAGACATTAGTAGGGATATTGTCTATTAAGGGAGGTGTTTGATATTTTTTGACTTAGCGCACCTTATACCTACCTATCTTTTCAGTAATTTTCCTGCCTGCTGGTGCCGCGCCTCCTTCTCCTGCCCTTTTGTAAATTGAATCTCCAAGAATAACTAACTACAACCTTGTTTTGAATAGGTGTGTGAGAAAGTGATGAATTAGGGTATTTTACATGAGGGATTTGAAAAAGAATGAGAGAGTTGGGAAAAAAGTAAAATTGTACAGAAAGATTGCAATGGTAGGAAGTTGAAGGTTAGAAGAGGAGAGACAATAGGGTGGTGGGAAAAGGTGGTATTAATGAATAATTAATATTCCTGTAATTATCAAATGCTTTTAATTTATATTTATTGTTTGAATTCTTTTTATAAATTATGTTCTAGTTCTTGTTTGTTCTCGTGTCCCAGTTAGCACTGAATCTTTCAATTGTAGGCATTTCCTAGAAATGTTGCTAAAAGGAATGTTTTTTTGCTTCCTATGCAATGTTAATGTTAATGCAGTTGAATGAATTTAATTTCTAACAAATTCTTATCCGAATATTCCAGCTGAACCGAATGGAACAGCAAATAAAACTCTGACGGCAGAAATCAGTTAGAAATTACGAACCGAATATTTCATATGAACCAAATTTTTTGACCATGCACACGTCTATCTCTTACCTTTTCTCCTTGACATACATGTAAACTTAACAAATAGCATTATACCTAAAGTAACCCACAAGTATGGTATTACTGTTGAATTTGTTAAAAATGCATTTTTCTTAATGGAACAATAAAGTAAAAAATAAACTTTATTGATTCAGATGGAGGAGGCAATTTAGAAAGAAAAAAAAAGACTAATATACTTCCATTATTGAAATGTGCACAATCTTTCAGCTCCTACTGAGCATATGCAAGAGTTCACTTTGTATACATATATGCATTTGTGATTTGCTGATAGCTGTCACGTGATGCAGAGCGAGGGTGGAGAAGGAATTAACTGACATTAAAAAAATAATAATAATCTACTTATTTGAAATTCAGAGTATGTGCTAGGGATGTGTATTCTGATCGTTCATTAAAATTAGAATTTGAGCAAAGGCGGTATTCATGCTTTTTTTAGAACTGTATTTACTCTTGCGAAAGTTTAACGCACTGAGATCTGTGCAAAGCCAGATCTTAGTATGCTGTACTTTTATGGTGAGCGCATAAAAAAAAAAGCTAATAGTCATCAATTGCACATTATATATACTGTATATGATTATTTAAAAAAAATAAAATAAATATATATATATATATATATATATATATATATACATACATATATATCTATATGAATATATACAGATATAGAAATAGATATATTATATAAACAGATATATTTATATATATATATATAGATAGATAGATAGATAGATAGATAGATAGATAGATAGATAGATAGATAGATAGATAGATGAAAAGAAGAAAAAAATTCTAAGGGAAAAACGTGAATTTCAAGTATTTATATTTAAAACACATTAAAACAAATACAATTATTATATATATATATATATACAGTATATATATATATATATATATATATATATATATATATATATATATATATATACACACATACATAGTGATTCCCAATCATACCATATATTATATCCCTTTTAAAATATTTTTATTATTAATAATGTGACATTTTTATTAATAAGTGTATATATATATATATATATATATATATATATATATATATATATATATATATATATATATATATATATATGTGTGTGTGTGTATGTTAAATATTCTAGCACAGTTTTGGTTTGTGCTTGAGTGCAAACTATAACTTTCAACTTGTAATACTGGTGCAAATTAGCGCATACGTGATATCCATATAGGCTGTGTCGCCCACACTAACCCTTCTGTGGTTAACGTGTTTTCTCATGAACATGTAATATCAGAGTTGCATCATTAGAGCTCAACGTGTAATCTGGCCCTATGGATGGTGTTCTTCAAAAGCAACTATACTTATGTGAGCACCCTATTCATGCTCACTGTAATAATTATAAATTGCATACTAAATGGTTTTATAAATAACCCAAAAATAATACTTATTAATCCACAAAATATTATATATAAAAATATTATTATAAAGTAAATATAGAGCATTTCAGGTGAATATACAGTATATGGCATAAATAAAATATTGTATCTTTTCTAACGTTTGCTATTATCTAAAATATTTTTTTTCAAAAGAATATCTCTCTTTTTGAACTGCAAATCTTATAAAACTTCACATGTAACATGACATTTAAAGGCATGTTTTTGAAAAATACATTTTTAAATGACATTTTCATTATTTATTTTGGTTACGTTGACACTTAAGTTTATTATTTAAGGGATAAGGAAAGATTTATAATCTGAAAGTTTAGATCTCAAGAGGGGGGATAGCATTGCACTGGAGATAACATTGTATAGAAATAACTTTTCGTGGCAGCAAAGAAATCTTTTCTTCTTTAAACATATGGTGGTTATATTTCTTATTAATTGTAACCATAAATTACTAGATTGAAATCATTGTATAAGGTGTCAGCTAGACAGTTAATTGAAACATTCTCTTAATTAAGCAATCATTATCGGGAACAGCCCTGAGCCTTTAGCATAAATTAATAAAATTATTATATTGGTTTTAATTCTTCCTGATTATTAATATTTAAATTACTTTAAAACAAGATATGCATGTATATGGAGCATTTATGAAAAGTGTGACAAAATAAATTATACGCACTTCAATAAAATAAATTAGAACAGTTAGCTATGACAATATGTGTATTATTTGCATGTAATTGAAAAAATGGAATGTTTTATGTCTTGATATCTGCAAAAATGCAAAGAGAAGTTACTGATTAAAAATGGACCTATTGTATATATTATAGGTGGCCAGACTAACACAATAGTGGAAATATACCCTTTAAAAATAGGTATGTATATATATATATCAAAATAACAAGAGTATTGCATTGACCAAAGATACTTTTTTTATTGGACTAACTATACATTTATAAGTTGACAAGCTTTCGGAAGAGTTCCTTCCTTTATCAAGTCTGAAGCAATACTGACCAATTCAATGGAATTTACAGATTGTATCTTAAAACACAGAATAGCAAAGAAGACAGTGCAGGGAGAGGAGGAGGTGTCGTAAAAATCATGAGGGGGGCTTAGGTAACAGCCAGTGTAGAGGCTGTATCAGCTTCCTGGATACAACAATATCCATCACAAATGGAAAACTGCACTCATCTGTATACAGGAAACCAACAGATAGATGCAGCTACCTCCACAGCTCCAGCTCCCACCCCAATCACATTAAAAAAATCCATAATCTACAGTCAGGCTACAAGATACCACAGAATTTGCTCATATACCAAGGACCGTGACAAACACCTCATCACACTGTCCCAATCATTCAGAGAAAAAGGTTACAAAACAAGGATTATAAATAAAAAAATTAACTCTGCCCTCAATACTCCATGTGAACACTTACTACAATACAGGGAGAAGAAAAACATATTACGTATCCCACTAGTAGTCAAATACAACCCTGCTGTGGAAGGGATACAAAAAATCATAAAAGACTTACAGCCACTACTCTTAGAGGATCCCACACTCAAAAAAATCTTTCCAAAACCCCCAATCCTGGCATACAGACAACCACCTAACCTAAAGCAGAAACTGGTATATAGGAAGCTACCCCTTGAGAAAAAGAACACTCAGAAAAGAACTAAGTGCTGTTATAAAGCACTCTGCAAACTGTGTCAACACGTTTGTGAAAGCAGCACAGCAAATCCCAATAATAAATCTTATAACATTAAAGGGGCATATTCATGTATATCTGCAAATGTGGTATACATGATACATTGCACTGCATGTGAAGTGGGATGCTATATTGGAGAAACAAGCCAAAAACTGCACCTTCGAATGAACTTACACAGACACTCAATCAAAAACCACTGTGAAACAAAATACTGCACCCCTGTTGGTCACCATTTCACCCAACCTGACCACTCCATCCAAAACCTCAAAATCAAAATTCTCAGAGGCAACTTCAAAAACACCATGGAAAGAAAAACCTTTGAAATGAAAATGATAATGCACTTCAACCTGTTTAATTCTGGACTAAATATGGACTCTGGATTCTTAACACATTATCAAAAAATTTTGTAATGTACTTTCATTTAGTCAATTACATTGTATATTCCACATTCTTTATACATAGGTACACAGGTAAGCCTATGTCCACACTTTTGCCTTTTTTTAACTTTTGTATTCACCCTGTATATACAATTTCACATCTTTATAGATATTGATTCAATGTTGATATATAACTTTATGTCAGTATATGCTCTATGGATAGCTATATATTTCCCCAGTCTGTTCTCCTACACTGGCTGTTACCTAAGCCCCCCTCATGATTTTTTACGACACCTTCTCCTCTCCCTGCACTGTCTTCTTAGCTATTCTGTGTTTTAAGATACAATCTGTAAATTCCATTGAATTGGTCAGTATTGCTTCAGACTTGATAAAGGAAGGAACTCTTCCGAAAGCTTGTCAGCTTATAAATGTATAGTTAGTCCAATAAAAAAGTATCATTGCTCAATGCAATACTCTTGTTATTTTGATATCTAAATCTCTGGACTAACATGGCTACTCCAATCAACGGATATATATATATATATATAATTATTATTATTATTATCGGTTATTTGTAGAGCGCCAACAGATTCTGCAGCGCTATAAACATAGGTGGAATACAAGGAAACTGTCAGCCGTAAAGGATCAGCCCAGGATTCAACCCAACTGCTAGCGTGAAAAGTAAAACACACGCTAGCACACTGAGAAATAACCAGGACGTGACCCACTCAGGAAACAAAATAAACAAAGTGAAGGATACAATGTACTCACAAAAGATGTAGAATCTCTGTATAGTCTCTTGAGGTCTGAATTGATACACAAGAGCTAGCGGTTGAACCCTTTTAGCAGGATAGTAACTTTAGGTAGTTGGAAGGTAAAATGATAAATGTCCCTTTAAGCAGGTTTGCAACAACAAATGATAATGGTTCCTTTAAGCAGGTTTGCAACAAACAAATGATAAATGTCCCTTTAAGCAGGTTTGCAACAAACAAATGATAAATGTCCCTTTAAGCAGATTTGCAACAAGCAAATGATAAGTGACCTTTAAAGCAGGTTTGCATCAAAATGAGAAATGTCCCTTTAAGCAGGTTTGCGAAAAATAAATGAAAAAATGTCCCTTTAAGCAGGTTTGCAAGAAACAAATGATAAGTGTCCTTTAAAAAAGGTTTTAGGATGAGGCAAAACCGAAGTCAAGCAGGCAAGGGTCAGTAAATCCAAGAGACAGGTTTGAGGGTCTTAGGCAAAAGGGTAGTCTAGCAGGCAAGGGTCAGTATTTCCAAGAGACAGGTTTGAGGGTCTTAGGCAAAAGTGTAGTCTAGCAGGCAAGGGTCAGATTCAGGATACAGATAAAGAGTACTCACAGCACCGGAATCAAGATGAACAAACGGGCCCCGAGTAAGATCTCCCACCAGCATTTAAAGGCAGAGGAGAGATGCTGTGACGTCAGAGAGGAGTGTCCTGACGACCGCATCACGTTGCTAGGCAACGTGACGTGTTTGAAACACAGAGGAGATCCGGGAGCCGCGGCGACACAGCGATGAATGGATCGGAGTGTGACAGAAACATTTATAGGGATCAGACGGGTAGAGGGCCCTGCCAAAAGTTGTAGTCAGCTCTAAAGAAGGTGATCTACAAACAGCATGGCTCTTAGGCTTACATGCTAAGGGGGTTCAAGGAGATAGCAATGGAGGAGAGGAAACAGTATAAAGAAAGGTTAGTGTAGGTTGTATGAATCCCTGAACAGTAGAGTCTTTAGGGAGCACCTGAAGTTTTCAAAACTAGGGGAGAGTCTTGTGGAGCGATGAAGAGAGTTCCACAAGATGGGAGCCAGTCTGGAGAAGTCCTGTAAGTGGAGTGTGAGGAGGTAACAAGAGAGGAGGAGAGTAGCAGGTCATGAGCACTGCAAAGGGGACACGAGGGAGAGTATCTGGAGACAAGGTCTGAGATATAGTGGGGAACAGTGCAGTTGAGGGCTTTGTATGTCAGAGTGAGAATTTTGTGTTTCATCCTGGAGGCAAGAGTAAGCCAGTGAAGGGATTGGCAGAGAGGTGCAGCAGATGAAGAGCGAGGTGTAAGGAAGATGAGTCTGGCAGAGGCATTCATTATGAATTGTAAAGGAGCTAGGCAGCAGCTGGGGAGACCAGAGAGGACAGAGTTGCAGTAATCGAGGCGGGAAAGGATGAAAGAGTGGATTAAAATCTTAGTTGTGTCTTGTGTAAGGAAATGTCTAATTTTAGAGATGTTTTTAAGGTGGAAGTGGCAGGATTTAGCCAAGGACTGAATGTGAGGAGTGAAAAAAAGATCTGAGATCTTAAGTGTGACCCCAAAACATCAGGCATTCGGGGTAGGGGTAATGATGGAGTTGTTGACAGTTATAGAGAGATTGGGGGTGGAGAATTTGGAAGAAGGGGGGAAAATAAGGAGTTCAGTTTTGGAGAGATTTAGCTTGAGGTAGTGAGAGGACATCCAGGAAGACATGTGAGAATGACAGTTAGTGACATGGGTTAGCATGGAAGGAGATAGGTCTGATGCAGAGAAGTATATTTGGGTGTCGCCTGCATAAAAATGATATTGGAACCTGTGGGACTTTATTAGGGAAACATATGATGACGTGTAGATTGAGAAGAGAAGAGGGCCAAGTACAGAGCCTTACGGTACCCCAACGGAAAGTGGTGACGGGCAGAGGAGGCCCCAAAGAAGGCTACACTAAAGGTACGGTTTGACAGGAAGGAAGAGAACCACGAGAGGGCTCTGTCACAAATGCAGAAGTATTGGAGGGTTTGGAGCAAAAGAGGGTGGTCAACAGTATCAAAGGCTGCAGACAGATCAAGGAGGGTAAGCAGAGAGAAGTGGCCTTTTGATTTTGCTGTAAGTAGGTTGTTGGTAACCTTAACAATTCCTGTCTCTGTGGAGTGATGGGGATGAAATCCAGATTGCAGTGGGTTGAGGAGGGAGTTTAATGTAAGGAAATGGGATAGGCATGCATATTCTAGCCATTCGAGAAGCTTTGAGGCAAGAGGGAGTAGGGAAATAGGGCGGTAGTTGGATGGGGAGGTTGGATCAAGAGAAGGTTTTTTGAGGATAGGTGTGACCAGTGCATGTTTCAGAGATGAGGGAAATATACCGGTGCTGAGGGAGAGGTTGAAAATGTGTGTAAGTATAGGGGTAAGGGTAGAAGAGAGGGAGGGGAGCAGCTTTGAGGGGATAGGGTCAAGAGGACAGGTAGTGAGGTGAGAGCTCAGTATAAGTGCCGAAACTTCTTCCTCAGTAACAGGGGAGAAAGAGCTAAATTTATGGCTATGTGGGTTGTGGTTGATTGCGAGCATTTGAGGGGTGAGAGAATGGAAGTATGTTGAGAGCTGATTTAGTTTCCGATGGAGTCAATTTTGTTATTGAATTGGCCGGCAAAGTCTTGAGCTGACAGAGAAGTTGTATTAGGTACCGTGTCAGAGGAGTATGCCAGGGCTGAGGATGAGTGTGTGATTTTCGAGCAATGGCAAGAGGGGCCAGATTGTCAAGGACCAATGTAAGGGTAGAATTATAGTAGCAGATAGATTGGTCAGGGCAGGAGAAGGAGAAGATGGATGAGAGGAGAGGTTCGAGGTAATTAGCAAGCTGCTGCTGATCTAATGATATAATGCTTCTGTGAAGTTTGGTGTGAGGAGTTGAAGGAGGGAGAGTTGTAGGGAGGGATGATATGTTGCAAGTGAGAAGATAGTGGTCAGAAAGAGGAAAAGGAGAGTTTGTGAAGTTTGAAATAGTGCTAAAGATCAGGTCAAGGGAGTGACCACCTTTGTGAGTGGTAGAGTCAGTCCATTGTGACAAACTGAAATATGAAGTGAGTTGCAGAAGTTGTTTTGCAGAGGAGGCAGTGGGATTGTTAAGAGGGATGTTGAAATCTCCAGGAATGAGGGCAGGAGTGCCTGAGGAGAGGAAATAATGTAGCCAGGCAGCCAAGTGATCTAGAAATTGAATTGAGGAGCCAGGGGGTCGGTATACGACTTCAACATGTATAGAGAGGGGAGAGAATAAGCGAATCATGTGGGTTTTGAATGAGGGAAATGTGAGGGAAGAGATGGGATGTATTTGTTGGAAGGTGCAACAAGAGGAAAGTAAAATACCTACACCACCTCCTTGCCTATTATCAGACCTAGGAGTGTGGCAGAGGTTGAGACCCCCATGTGACAGAGCAGCAGTGGATGCTGTGTCTAGGAGAGAGAGCCAGGTTTCTGTTAGAGCCAGAAGGTTGAGGGAGTGGGAGATAAAGAGGTCATGTATTAAAGTGAGCTTGTTGCAAACAGAGCAAGAGTTCCAGAGTGCACAAATGAAAGGAGTAGTGGCTTTAGTTGCAAAAGGAATGTGAGTACGGTTACCAGAATTTTGTTTTCTGAATTTATAGAATGGTACACATGGATGTGCACAAGTTGTTGGGGACCAGGATAAGGGGAGATGTCACCAGCAGCTAGTATAAGTAAGAGGGAGAGTGACATGAGATGCGAGACAGATTTGCAGTAATGAGGTGCAGGGGGGAGAGAGAGTGTTTAGGAATAGATAAAGTTCATGAGTACAAAAGTAATGTGAGTTTAAGAGAGATGGGCTAATGAACAGTGCAGGGGGTGAGGGTGAAGGAGTAATTCAATAAAGTAGTTTGTTATAGAGACAAGAGGAAGCAAAAAGGAATATAAAGATATTGAGCATTTTTTTTTACAAAAGTGGGTATCAATTAAACACATAAGACACAGTATTACAGCAACACCTGAATAAGGAAACAATGAGATACATAAAACACAATATTACAAGAGTATTTGCCTTATGTCTTGCCCCTTGTCCAACCCTTGTTCAATTCTTGTATAATTCTTATATTAGTGCCTCACTTTAGAAATCTTATCATATGCTAATGTAACAATGCATACTGCCCAGGCAATGCACCCCCAGTGCAATGCACAGCCCAAGCTAGTGTTAAATATATAGGCAGGGCAGTCAGCTGGGTCCTCTAAATTACTTAATTGCTAAGTCAAAAGACAATTTAAAAGGCCAATTCAAAGTAGGATTCTGGTCAGGTCAGGGTGAGATAAGTTAAGATAAACAAGACAGTACACTTTTGAGGAGGTGGGAGCTATGGCATATAACAATATAACAATGATAAATTTAAGAACAATAGCAGGCATTGATAAGGATTGGACATGCCATGGCAATTAACAAAACATTAGAAGTATATATATATATATATATATATATATATATATATATATATATATATATATATATATATATATATATATATATATATATATATATTTATTATATACATTTTAATTCTATTTAAAAAATCTTTGAAATAAAGGTTCTTGAATCCCTCTATGTAGTACGGGGAAATACATATTTTATAGCTCACTAACCAAAAACACCCTTGGTGCTTAATGTTTTAGAAGATTGCCATTTTTTGGTGATCACATGCATCATAGAGGGTAGGGTTGCTACCTCGGCCATGTTTTTCGGGACACTTATGAGTTACACATGCTGCAGGGTAAGCAGGGTGGAACATGTATTGTTCCTCTGGACATCACATGAATAGTGCTGGGTCCTCTAAATTACTTAATTGCTAAGTCAAAAGACAATTTAAAAGGCCAATTCAAAGTAGGATTCTGGTCAGGTCAGGGTGAGATAAGTTAAGATAAACAAGACAGTACACTTTTGAGGAGGTGGGAGCTATGGCATATAACAATATAACAATGATAAATTTAAGAACAATAGCAGGCATTGATAAGGATTGGACATGCCATGGCAATTAACAAAACATTAGAAGTATATATATATATATATATATATATATATTTATTATATACATTTTAATTCTATTTAAAAAATCTTTGAAATAAAGGTTCTTGAATCCCTCTATGTAGTACGGGGAAATACATATTTTATAGCTCACTAACCAAAAACACCCTTGGTGCTTAATGTTTTAGAAGATTGCCATTTTTTGGTGATCACATGCATCATAGAGGGTAGGGTTGCTACCTCGGCCATGTTTTTCGGGACACTTATGAGTTACACATGCTGCAGGGTAAGCAGGGTGGAACATGTATTGTTCCTCTGGACATCACATGAATAGTGCTGATGAACATGTTCCTCCCTGCACACCCTGCAGCATGCGTAACCCTAAGTGTCCAGGAAAATATGGCCAAGATGGCAACCCTAATAGAGGGACATGTGACTATTTATATGAAAGCATGTTTCCTCTTTTTAAGCACTGGGCTCATGCCCCTGTAATGTTGTAAGGTGAGCCTGCTGCTTTATAATTTCCCCTGTCCTCCACAACAAGTACAAAGAACAAGTTTCTATGATTATGGGAACTTCTCCACTCTCTGTGAAACATCCCACATGCATATAAACTTATCTCATACAACTTATGGTCCCATAAAGGAAAAGTGGGCAGAAATGCTACGGTTTCCTCTACATAGCATATGTCCTCTATATATTCTGCTTGAATTGGTTTAATTATACACTTCTAAGAAACCAATTTTACAAGTGGCGCGCTATAGTTAGTGTGGGCTGCGATAAGCAATATTGCACTAACTTGCACGTGTATTAAGTTGAAAGTAAGGGGTGAAAAAAAGTTGCACCAAGCCTCCTGTTTGGTCATTGATAAACTCCTTACATAGATCCTCTGCTGTGGTGTACATAGCACTGGATGGGCTCTCTACTGGAAGCAGAATTTTTGTGCAGCTGTGGACAAGCACGGTAGAGTGTGTGCATCTCCTGGTAAGAGAATATTCATGCACCCACATAGCCTGCAGGTTATTAGATGGTACACATTTCATGAGGTACGTCATAGCCAGGGGAAACTAATATATACAGACATTAACACTTTATACACTAGACTTTATTTCAGTTTAGTCTAGTATTTTATGTAGGAGACATTATATTATGGGCTACAGGTTATTTTTAGAAAAATGTTTCTTTTGCACACAAATATTTAAATTTTTATTTTTTCTGTTGGCAGTTATCATTTTTATATTTTACATTAGCGCTTTCCTTGTTTAGGACTCTCACTCTCTCTGGTCTTTGGTCTTTGCGTCTCATATTATTTACTTATTTAATGAGAATATGGCATGTATTTATCAAGCCGTCAACCGCAAATACGCTGGAATTCCGCAGCGTATTTGTGGCGACCCTGATTCGCCTTAGTTATCAAACCTTACAAACCGGCAAAAGTAGAATTTGGTGACGTAACATACGATCCGCCGGTCTCAGTCCGACACAGATCGATGCTTACGTCACTACAGATGTTTCGAACGCAAGTTCGGCACAATCTGACTACTTTTGGAAGTTATCAAATAACTACCAGGTACCCTCAGCACTATTCCAGCCCAGTGTACCTGGTTTTCAATCCGCCGCCCTGGAGGCCATAGGAATCAATGGGAGTCGGAAAGCAGCGAGAGCTCATGTTCGCTGCTTCCCGATATCCCATTGATTCATATGGGAATGTGTACACCTAACACCCTAACATGTACCCCGAGTTTAAACACCCCTAATCTGAGCCCCCCTACACTGCTGCCACCTACATTATACTTATTAACCCTTAATCTGCTGCCCCGACACCGCCACCACCTAAATAAAACTTATTAACCCCTATCCCGCCGCTCCCGGACCCCACCGCAACTAAATAAACTTATTAACCCCTAAACCGCCGCTCCCGGAGCCCACCGCCACCTACATTATACTTATTAACCCCTAATCTGCCCCCTACACCGCCGCCACCTAAATAAAACTTATTAACCCCTATCCCGCTGCTCCCAGACCCCGCCGCAACTAAATAAACTTATTAACCCCTAAACCGCCGCTCCCGGAGCCCACCGCCACCTACATTATACTTATTAACCCCTAATCTGCCCCCCTACACTGCCGCCACCTAAATAAAACTTATTAACCCCTATCCCGCCGCTCCCAGACCCCGTCGCAACTAAATAAACTTATTAACCCCTAAACCGCCGCTCCCGGAGCCCATCGCCACCTACATTATACTTATTAACCCCTAATCTGCCCCCCCTACACCGCCGCCACCTACATTATACTTATTAACCCCTAATCTTCCGCCCCTACACTGTCGCAACCTACATTATATTTATTAACCCCTAATCTGCCCCTCTACTCCGCCGCCACTATATTAAATTTATTAACCCCTAAACCTAAGTCTAACCCTAACCCTAACACCCCTAACTTAAATATAAATATAATTTAAATATATCTAAATAAATATTACTATCATTAACTAAATAATTCCTATTTAAAACTAAATACTTACCGATAAAATAAACCCTAAGCTAGCTACAATATAACTAATAGTTACATTGTAGCTAGCTTAGGGTTTATATTTATTTTACAGGCAAGTTTGTATTTATTTTAACTAGGTACAATAGTTATTAAATAGTTATTAACTATTTAATAACTTCCTAGTTAAAATAAAGACAAATATACCTGTAAAATAAAACCTAACCTAAGCTACAACTACACCTAACACTACACTATAATTAAATAAATTAACTAAACTAAATACAATTAAATGCAATTAAAAAAAATTATCTAAAGTACAAAAAACCCACTAAATTACAGAAAATAATAAAATAATTATAAGATTTTTAAACTAATTACACCTAATCTAACCCCCCAAACAAAATAATAAAGCCCCCCTAAAATAAAAAAAGCCCTACCCTACACTAAATTACAAATAGCCCTTAAAAGGGCCTTTTGAGGGGCATTTCCCCAGAGTAATCAGCTCTTTTACCTGTAAAAGAAAATTACAAATCCTCCAACATTAAAACCCACCACCCACACAACCAATCCTACTCTAAAACCCACCCAATCCCCCCTTAAAAAAACCTAACAGTAACCCCTTGAAGATCACCCTACCTTGAGAAGTCTTCACCCAACCGGGCCGAAGTCCTCCACGAAGCCGGCAGAAGTGGTCCTCCAGACGGGCAGAAGTCTTCATCCAAGCCGGGCAGAAGAGGTCCTCCAGATGGGCAGAAGTCTTCATCCAGGCGGCATCTTCTATCTTCATCCATCCGGCGCGGAGCGGCTCCATCTTCAAGACATCCAACGCATGAGCCAATAGGATTTTTCCTACCTTAATTCCAATTGGCTGATAGAATTCTATCAGCCAATTGGAATTCAAGGGACGCCATATTGGATGACGTCATTTAAAGGAACATTCATTCATCAAGAAGATGTCTAAAGAAGAGGATGCTCTGTGTCGGATGTCTTGAAGATGGAGCCGCTCCGCGCCGAATGGATGAAGATAGAAGATGCCGCCTGGATGAAGACTTCTGCCCGTCTGGAGGACCACTTCTGCCGGCTTCGTGGAGGACTTCGGCCCAGTTGGGTGAAGACTTCTCAAGGTAGGGTGATCTTCAAGGGGTTAGTGTTAGGTTTTTTTTTAAGGGGGGATTGGGTGGGTTTTAGAGTAGGGTTGGTTGTGTGGGTGGTGAGTTTTAATGTTGGGGGGTTGTAATTTTTGTTTTACAGGTAAAAGAGCTGATTACTTTGGGGAAATGCCCCGCAAAAGGCAATTTTAAGGGCTATTTGTAATTTAGTGTAGGGTAGGGCTTTTTTATTCTGGGGGGGGCTTTTTTATTTTGTTAGGGGATTAGATTAGGTGTAATTAGTTTAAAAATCTTGTAATTATTTTATTATTTTCTGTAATTTAGTGTTTGGGTTTTTTTGTACTTTAGATCATTTTTTTTATTGTATTTAATTGTATTTAGTTAATTTATTTAATTATAGTGTAGTGTTAGGTGTAATTGTAACTTAGGTTAGGTTTTATTTTACAGGTATATTTGTCTTTATTTTAACTAGAAAGTTATTAAATAGTTAATAACTATTTAATAACTATTGTACCTAGTTAAAATAAATACAAACTTGCCTGTAAAATAAAAATAAACCCTAAGATAGCTACAATGTAACTATTAGTTATATTGCAGCTATCTTAGGGTTTATTTTATCGGTAAGTATTTAGTTTTAAATAGGAATAATTTAGTTAATGATAGTAATATTTATTTAGATATATTTAAATAATATTTAAGTTAGGGAGTATTAGGGTTAGGGTTAGACTTAGGTTTAGGGGTTAATAAATTTAATATAGTGGCGGCGACGTTGGGGGCGGCAGATTAGGGGTTAATAAATGTATTTAGGTGGTGGCGGTGTAGGGGGGCAGATTAGGGGTTAATAAATATAATGTAGGTGGATGCGGTGTAGGTGGGGCAGATTAGGGGTTAATAAGTATAATGTAGGTGGCGATGGGCTCCGGGAGCTGCAGTTTAGGGGTTAATAATTGTATTTAATTGCGGCAGGGTCCGGGAGCGGCGGTATAGGGGGTAAACAGTATAGTATAGTGTGGGTGTTTAGTAACAGGGTACCAAGAAAGCTGTAAAAAAGCCGAAGAGCAGCGAGATCGATGACTGTTAGTTAACAACAGTCCGCTGCTCATCGCACCATACTTGGTGCGCGGCTTTTTGACAGCTTTTTTGGTAACTTTGGAGAACGTATTCAGGTCCGCGGCAGCGATGTTAGGCGATCTTAGGCAAGTGTATTGGTGCCGTTGAATGCAAAAAAGTCGACACTTTGATAAATAGATGCCTATGATCCTAATTCTTTTACTGGCATGCTCTCAATTTTGCTCATTATTGAGATCACGCTCTCTGTACATTCCACACTTCAGTTTCAGGTTCTTAGCTCAGGTCTATTAAGTAGCACGTTCCCATATTTTGCGCCCTCTGGCTTCAGCTATATTATTATGCTTTGCACAGTACTTTGAGCATGTACTTCCAGTATTATGCACAATCTAGCTTAGGCCTCTTGTTTTCCTCAGTGTTATTGAGCATATGTTTTTTTTTCGTTATGTGTTTTAGCTCTATGTTTTTTATATTACTGAATTATGCACACAGCTAAGCTTCGTGCACTCCACACAGTCTTTCTTTTTTAACAGCATATTGGTTTTAGTTAGTGCAAGCAGTGATTATCATTTGTATTACCTCTTGCCACTGCTTCATATGTCTTGCTGTGTGGAAGGGTAAGTTGTCTAATCTCTATTATGAGTTGGGGTATTTATAACTAAAATAGTTTTTTCTTTTTTTTTTCTTCATTAAGATGGTTCTTCGTTTGCTCACTTATATTGTCTTGGTCCTTACTGCTTTAGGACCCTGGTTTTCATATTCCTTGCATGTCTCCACTACTGCTTTTATTTGTATTCTGAAAAATATAACGTGGTTTTATTTGGCTTTATTTGTTATTATTTATTATTATTATTATACTGTATATGGAGCATACTAGAACTGTCCCCATTTCTAAAGAATTATATACTTTAGAGTGTGGATTTCAGATTACATATAAAACCTCCAGCTTAGCTTTGCAATTCCTGTATGGATCATTTTATGCGTGCTAAGTAGCCTATTGCTGTTCTTGCCTCTAAAGGAATCTGTTTTCCCACTGTTGGTTCCATACAAGGGAGTGCTTCAGATTTTTGCTCATGGAATTAAAGATTTAAAGGTGTGGTGCACTCAATGTATAAGACATTGGCAGTTACGACTCTTCAAGAAAGTGCAAAAAGTCTATATCTGTCAAGTCAGTTTTACTTACTTACTGAATCTCACAAGATCAGATCAGCTAAACAACTTTTCAATGAATCAGACTATAACTCCTCAGGTTGGTTTTCTGAAGTTGAATTTGATTTTGGGGAGTCAGTCACTGATCAAGATTTAGAATCCTCCTCTTTTATGTTTAAAATTGCCCATTTTTGTATACTACTGAAGGAGGTATTTTGTATTTTAGGTGTCTAAGGGCCTGATATTCAAAACATTGCCGCTTGGTCGAGAAGATCTAAAAAGTCTCGTCAGTACGTCAAGGCCCTTAAAAAAAAATTTAGAACACAAATTTTATCTTAAGAAATGTTTATACTGCTATAGTATGTAGTGTTCTTTATGTGGAACAGAGACTCATACATATACAATGCAAGGTCTAAAAAAAATCCCAAAGATATTGCATGATTTCTCTCCATGCCCTAAGACTGTAACCCAAAATTTTAAAAGTAAAATCTATCAAGCAATTGAAATTGAATTTTAAGCCTGCTACATAAAGAGGCTATTACTAAATTAATTTCCAAGGACCAGGCCTCATCCATTTTTAGAGTATATTTTCCAGCTTCTAGTATAGAGCTTTGGCAAACTTTTCCAAAAGTGGATGGTACAATTTCCACTTTTTGCTCTACTATTCTCTTAGAGGATAGTACATATAACAAGGAACCTACAGACTGAGATTTGGAGTCCTTTCACAGAGAGGCATTTCAGCAAGCAGGTTTACTATTTAAGCCAGCTTCTAGCTTAATTTGTGTTGCAGCAGTCTTCATATCTGATGATTTCTTATGGAGTTTTTTTTTTTTTTTAAACATTGTTTAAAACTTCTTAAGTCATTTAATGCCTTCAATATATTCAATTTCATTGCTAAGAATATGACATTAGCAGTTTTTGACCAGAGAGGCCTTATGGCTGAAATCATGATCAGTTGACAAGGTTTTCAAATGTAGACTTTCATCTCTTTCTTTTCTAGTAAGGATTTTGTTTGGGTCTGGTCTAGTTGCCATTATTTTTCCTGTGACTGGGGGGAAAAAGTTTTTTTCTCTCTATCTCAAGGCAAAGAAGTCTAAAGGAAAAAAAGAACAAATAGTTATTTTTGTTCCTTTAGGAAATCTAATAACCAAAATTTCCCATCCCCTTCACAGAAGTAAGTATCTTATTGATCATACTTGAAGTTCATTTTCAGTTGGAACAAGGCCAAATAGTCAACAAAGTCTTCTTCCTTTATTAAATAAGTATGAAGAGTGCCCCCAATCCAGGTACATTTAAGGCAGAAGGTCTGGTCACAATCTGTTTAAGATCCATGGTTTATAATCTTAGTTTTCCTAGGAATACGGAATAGGCTTTATAGTATACAATGCTTAACATAAAAAAGTCTTCTGTTTCATGTTCCAATGGACCCTGTAAAGGCAAAAGCCTTTGTCTCTCTATTCTGGGTCTAGATAGTTCCAGTATATGTGTTGGAAGAAGGCCCACATTTTTATTCCAATCTTTTTTTTGGTTTTGCGAAACGTAAGCCATACATTGATCGTCTTGTGACAATATTGACAATAATTCAGTTGAACAGTGAACACTGATATAAAGAAGGAAAACTGTGAGTGTCAAATCATAGACTTCTGAAACCTCCATTTTACAATAATACTATAATAAATAAGTGACTATTTGGCTGGCCACTCTTGGACCACTTGATTAAGCAAAATTGAATATATATGGTAGTTGCATCGGTGGCCACTTTTGGGCTTTATGACACCAAATAGATATAAAAGTGTCTTAATGAATAACTATCATGAGCTAGAAAAAAAATATATAGGAACAGTTTAGGTATTGCATAGGAAAATCTGAGGACACGGTCATATTTTCTCTTTAAAGTATGTTGCTTAAAGATAAGCTCACTAGTTTATTAGTCTCCCTAAGTGTGATGCAGGAATCCAGATGTGGACCCTTTGCTCAGTGTGCCTAGAGGGATATGGTTGCACCTCACTGATGAGGCCCACACTAGGCCGAAACGTATGTCTGGGGTTTTGCCGTTTCTTTTGTTCAGAGAGGGATTGCCTGGTATTTTGGGGCTGGACTGTACTGTTAAGTCAGGATCAGACTGATATGCTACAGGAACGTTTTTCTATGGCTAGTTACCACCCAAGAAGCAGCCTCTTTTTGCTCAACATGTGCCTTTCACAGAGAACAAGCTTTTATTCTATTGTTCGTTCCCAGATTGAGCGCTTCTCAATTTTTATTTATGCAAATTATGACTCTTAGGGAAGTCTCCCTAAGTGTGATTCGGGAATCCAGATGTTAACCCATTGCTCAGTGTGCCTAGATGGATATGGCTGCACCTCACTGACGAGGCCCACACTAGTCAGAAACATACGTCTGGGGTTTTGCCGTTTCTCTCTCGTTCAGAGAGGGATTGCCTGGTATTTCAGGGCTGGACTGTACTGTGAAGTCAGGATCAACTGATATGCTACAGGAAAGTTCTTCTCTGTGAAAGGCACATGTTGAGCAAAAAGAGGCTGCTTCTTGGGTGGTAACTAGCCATAGAACAAGCTATTATGTTATTGTTCGTTCCCAGGTTGAGCGCTTCTCTCTTTTAATTTAAGCAAAATGTTTTGAGCCTGCAGTTGCAATAATCAGTCACTTGTAATGGCTGGTTATTTATCACGTGCAAATTTGCCCACATGTGGGGGTGCGATAAATTTGCTCTAAAATTGTAATCTAGCCCTAAATATGCTTTATTATCAAAAGTGGTTTCTTTGGACAATTTCAATCAGGAGGTTGTAGTTCCTTTTTTTTATAATCCACAAATTTCAAGAGAGAGGTTCCTACATAATTTAGTTGTAGACAAAGCTTTTCTAATTAAAACCTTCTAGGATTTTAGACAATACTCAAATTTATTTGATTTTTGATATGAGTGTAATGAGCATGCTAATAGTGCTCCTTGATTTATCTAATAAAAGTATAAGGTGCGCTAAAAATGTTTCAGCCATGTTAAAATGTTTTTGTTAGTATATTTGCCAATCCACTTGTAAAAGCAGATTGTACATTGTTTTTTGGGAAATGTCACTTAAAATATAACATAGTAGCAGTCTAAAAAAAAAAGAGGATCCACAGAAGTCTTCACTCTCAGCTGATTAAATTAAATCCATTTTATTTATGAAATCATGTTAAAACATATAAATCTTTGAACAGGATAATGGAAAAAGGAAAAACTTTGTCCAGCCAAAAAATCACATCTGACCGGTTTCGGTCATGAAGACCGTAGTCATAGGCATAGTAGCAGTCTGTCCCCTTCTATGCAACTCATAGCCCTATGTATCACTGTTAGTAAAGCTTATAAAGGCAATGCCAGACTCAACATGCAAGCCTGTTATCAGAGGAAGCAGCCAAGTCCAGAGCTGCAAGGATATGGATGGATTATGCACCGGATTAACAATCGTGTGTGTACAAACACCGGTCCGGGTCCCCGTTCACCTTAGTTATCCTGTCTGTTACTTCTGTAGTTACACGGCTCCCAGGGATAGCAGGCTACATCTGGCTGAAGCAAACACCTACCCGCCGCCAAGATGCAGTGGCACATTCCGGGGGTGTCACAGTGATCTCATATAGCAAGTCCACTCCAATTGGTCCTGAAACACTGAGACTCGAGCCAGGTAAAATGAATAGCATGAATTACACAGAAAAAAATGTCAAGTCTCCAGGTGCTTGAATCCAAAAAAACTCTTTATTAAAGGAGAATAAAAATGCATAAAAGCAATAGTGTAAGGGTCACGCATAAGGTAGAGCGTCTTATGCGTTTTGGCAGGTCCCTGCCTTGTTCATAGACATAGTGTTTGATAGGGTTTACCTTATTTAAATACATAAAAATAAATTAGTATAATTAAAAAATGCTGGGCCCTTAAAGAAACATAACACTTCAAGGATAAAGCACTGAAACCTATTGCAATTGGGAAAATAGAAAACAAATAAGCACCCAAAACTTCATATGTATATACATGTAAATATAGAAACAACATGATAGTAATACTAGCCAATTATGTGCATTAGTTAGATATAAACGACATGTAATAGAAAGCTAATATGAGAACCCTATGAGATTTTGTGAACAATTTGAATGTACTAATATACTTAAATTTGCAGTCAAATAGGGATAGATATTTACATTAACAAACATTTGAACAATATATGGCCACAACACAATGTACAGATGAATACATATGTCCATTCAGACCTAGGATAATCAGTACAAAAATAGACTCCTTATGCAAAAAAATAAATGTAAATATAAATTCAACCTATTATAAGACTTACAATCAGAGGATAAGTGCACACGCTAAACACTGGAAGTAGAAGTCACTATCCATGTTATATATATATATATATATATATATATATATATATATATATATATACTTAACATAACCTCACTATGTTATCTCCCAATAAAGACCACAAAACATAATATTTATAGTTAATACTAAATTGGAAGAAGGTACCTAGCAGTGAGTATTGTCTATCTAGTAATGATAATGTACCTTAGTATATGCTAGGTCTCCACTATTAGTGCATAGACAAATATATATGTGAGAGTAAATCAGATAGCTTATGATATCAACAATAATAGGGCCTAAATTTAATAATAGCCCCATTGAGTTGTGGAAAAAAAACATCCAGTGATAAAAAGCTACCTATCAAATGAATATAGTGTACCTTAGCGTATAATAGTAATGACTGACTGCTACTCATTCTTTGACAGATATATATGGGGGGATCCTGTGGTATCAACTCTGTTGGGACAAGAAATTAATAATGTCCCCATAAATGTTGAACCCCCCAGGTCTTCTGGTCTTTAGTTGGAAGATCCAGAAGGCTTCCCTGTAAAAAGGCTACCTCTAGTAGTAATACCCATGTAACAAACTTGGGTGGACAATCAGTTAGGCTAAAAGTGTCTACAGGTTTACAATTTGACCCCATTATCACTAGGAATTATACTAAAAGAAATGTTGATGAGTCAGTCTCACAGGTTCAATTAGAACAGCACAGACAAGAATTCCTTAGTGACAGTAGTGAAGGTGAGACCAGACTACTAGGCCCAAATATTACACCCTGTATTAAGAATACCAAACAGCAGGGACAATGCACCACTAGAAGGAGGAGGATACACAGGAAGAGGCCGCAGAGGCAAAGGGGCAAGAAGATACAGAAGGGGGGCCGCAACAAATATGTAATATGAGTGTGATTAACCTCTCTAACACTACTTTAAATCCTGAATCCTGTGGAATATGAGATCTTGGGTTGAGATATGTTTTTTGTCCCAACTAGTAAATTCAAGTTATTCCAGACTATAGTTGATGTAAATAAGTTTGTCCATGACCTTACTTTGAGAAAGTTTTTCTGGACAGACCAGACTACTAACACCTCTGGTAATAACACTGACCCCCTGCCCTCTCTAGAGTTACCCAAAATGTATGACTTTGTAGATTTTCAGGAATCCTGTGACTATTTGAGCATGCAGGAATTAGGTGCTCATGCTGATAATGATCAGGTCTCATTCAAGACCTCCCATGTTGGCTACAGGTCTAAATCTGTTTTTTACCCCACTAGAGAGACGGGCCCATTTTTAGAGGCTTTCTACAGTAGGATTGAAGAGGACCTTGTCTTATTGTCAGCTAACAGTAGAAAACCCTACCCTAATCTGACTGCTGCCCAAACACTAGCACTGGATACTCTGAAAAATAGAGAAGATATAGTGATTAAGCAGTCAGATAAGGGTGGGTGTATAAAAACAAGAAAATAGAGAAACGCACTCAACTGAGACAGAACAAAAGTTAGAAAGATTTCTGTGCTTGTCCACAAGGCCAGTGGCACTCAGGGTGCTGTCTCTTTTAGCACATTATGCCTTTCACAGAGAAAAAAATATCCTGTAGCATATCAGTCTGACCCTGCCCAATGACAGTCCAGTGCCAAAATACCAGGCAATTCTTCTCTGAACAAGAGACAGCAACATACCCCAGACGTACATTTCGGCCTACCTTGGGCCTCATCAGGGTGGGAGTATAGTTGTCAAAGACAAATCGGCCTATATATTAGAAGCTAAGAGCCAACTGAATGATGTGGAGGTCTTCCATAAATTTAGATATAATCCTACTGAGACTTTCCAGTGAGAATTTTGAGGGGATCTTGGATCAAGAGACTGTTGATTTTCTCTTTGTCCCTTATCCCATTACCCCTGTTTTTTACCACCTCCCCAAGGTACACAAGTCCTTGGAGGAGGTGAGGGGTAGGCCCATTGTGGCCAGGATAGGTTCCCTTCTTGAGAACATGTCGTGTTGGGTGGCATCACTATTGCAGCCTCTTGTTTATTAGTTTCCCTCCTACCTGAGAGATACAAAGCACCTTCTTAACTGTCTTCAGCAAGTGGCCTGGGGTACCAACCATGTATGGCTGGATGTGTTAGGACTCTATTCGGCCATCCCACATTTAAGTGGCATGGAAGCCATTAAATATTCACTTGACAACCTTAGAAACTCTGATGATAAACTCAAAAAGTTTTTGATTAGATCGCTTGATTTTTTGCTCACTCACAATTTTTTCAAATTTGATGGGGATTTCTATCTCCAGAGATGTGGTACAGCCATGGGGGATAACTTTGCCCCAGCTTACGCCAACCTTTTTATGGGTTGGTGGGAGGTGGCTCATGTCTTTGGAGATAGAAATCCCTACAGGGATTATATCAGGATGTATAAGATATATTGATGACCCCCTGTTCATTTGGACGGGGGTCATCATGAGCTATCCAATTTTGTCACATACTTGAATGAGAATGGAGTTAATTTACGGTTCACCCATGCCCATTACCCTGCCTCAATACAATACCTGGACCTCATTCTCATTGGTAATGCTGAGTTACAAGTGGTAAGGACTACTCTGTACTGGAAACCAAAAGCCTCTAATGCCATTCTACATGCTCATAGTAACCACCCCAAACATACTGGATTTGGGGTTGCTAAAGGTCAATTTATTCGCATTAAGGGAAATTGTACAAACAAAAGTGACTACGAAAGAGAAAATTAAATCTTGGTGGCACAACTTTTAGATAGGGTTTATTCGAAGAAGGTGGTCAATAGAGCATATTTAGAGGTCTCCCACATGGATAGGGCCTTGATGTTGAAAGATCAAGGAGGTCTAAAAAGTAATACTAACTATGACACTTTGAAATCAACATTTATAACCACATACAGTGCCCAGTTTAAAAAGATATGTGATATAGTTAAAAAGCATCTTCATACACTCACAGCTGAGGATAGTTTGAAGGATTTTGTATCAGCTGGCTGTAACTTTGTGTCCAGGAGAGGCTATATACATGGAAAAGTTCTATCTCCTAGTTTGTTGCGCCCCCTAGCTATACACACAAGTAGCTGGTTAAATTTTAAGGGACACGTCAAGTGTCATTTTTGTAGTTGCATTGCCTGTGGCCATTCAGAAGTTTTGAGGCACTTTCAATCCAGAGTAACTCAGAGGGTCTATGATCCTAACAGCTACACCAATTGCCACACCACTTTTGTGATTTACCTGGTGTAATGCACCCAGTGTGAGAAACAATATGTAGGGTGCACCACCAGGGAGGCACATAGCAGGTTCAGAGAACACCTCAAGAATATTGAACATGGTGTTGAATGTTCAGATCTGGCGAGACACTTTATCTATGCCCACAGGAAAAATTACACCACCCTCAAATGGCAGGTGATTAAACATGTAAAAATAAAACAATCTAACGCCTAGATTACAAGTTTTGTCGGTAAAGACCTGCGGGGCTAACAAGCTTTTTTTTTTCCAGCGCTCACTTAAGACAACGCTGGTATTACAATTTTTCTGCAAGCCGGCATTAGCCTCAGAAAAGTGAGCGTTAAGCAAATTTAGCTCCACTTCTCACTATAATACCAGCGTTGCTTAAGTCAGCGGTAAGCTGGCTAAACGTGCTCATGCACGATTTCCCCATAGGAAACAATGGGGCTGAGCTGGCTGGAAAAAAACCTAACACCTGCAAAAAAACAGCGTCCAGCTTCTAACGCAGCCCCATTGATTCCTATGGGGAAATAAAAGTTATGTCTGCACCTAACACCCTAACATGCACCCCGAGTCTAAACACCCCTAATCTTACACTTATTAACCCCTAATCAACATTACAACCCACCACCCACACACCCCTACTCTAAAACCCACCCGATCCCCCCTTAAAAAAACCTAATGCTACCCCATTGAAGATCACCCTACCTTGAGCCGTGTTCACCCAGCCGGGCACCGATGGGCCAGAAGAGGACATCCAGACCGGCAGAAGTCTTTATCCGATCGGGGCAGAAGAGGTCCTCCATCCAGCAGAAGTCTTCATCCAAGCGGCATCTTCTATCTTCAATCAATCGGAGCGGAGCGGGTCCATCTTCTCTCCAGCCGATGCAGAGCCATCCTCTTCTTCCGATGTCCTAACGAAGAATGACGGTTCCTTTAAATGACGTCATCCAAGATGGCGTCCCTCGAATTCCGGTTGGCTAATAGGATTCTATCAGCCAATCGGAATTAAGGTAGGAAAATTCCTATTGGTTGATTTAATCAGCCAATCGGATTGAAGTTCAATCCGATTGGCTGATTGGATCAGCCAATAGAATGCGAGGTCAATTATCGCATTCTATCAGCCAATCGGAATTCGAGGGACGCCATCTTGGATGACATCATTTAAAGGAACCGTCATTCTTCGTTAGGACATCGGAAGAAGAGGATTGCTCCGCGTCAGCTGGATAGAAGATGGACCCGCTCCGATTGATTGAATATAGAAGATGCCGCTTGGATGAAGACTTCTGCTGGATGTAGGACCTCTTCTGCCCCGATCGGATAAAGACTTCTGCTGGTCCGGATGTCCTCTTCTGGCCTATCGGTGTCCGGCTGGGTGAACACGGCTCAAAGTAGGATAATCTTCAATGGGGTAGTGTTAGGTTTTTTTAAGGGGGGATCGGGTGGGTTTTAGAGTAGGGGTGTGTGGGTGGTGGGTTGTAATGTTGGGGGGGTATTGTATTTGTTTTTTTTTTTTGTTTTTTTTTTAAAGACAAATCTTTATTGAAAGTTCAAATAAACATTGGTTACAAACAGCAACAAGTTAAAGATATGATAGAGACTCAGTTGGATAGATCCCATAGGCAATTTAAGTTCAAATATCTTGCAGTCTTTACAGAGTCTCTTCTCAGGGACTATCAGTCAAACCCCTGTTGCTGTCAGTCTTTAGGGTTGATTTGTCTACATTTTAACATTTTGTAAATCTTAAATCTGAACAGTGGTAGTTGAACATCATAAGAGTGCACAGTCTATCTCGGATTACAATTTTATTTTTAGAGGGGGAGGAAGGGGTATAGGGGAAGAGGAAGGAGGGGGGGGAAGAAGGGCAAGACTGAGATGTGGAGGAGGGGTCTGGGTCAGGTTTTTGGGTAATTTCGGAACATTGTATTGATTTTCACCTAAACGGGTTACCCTCCCAGGTCATGAGCATGAGTTTGTGTATGTCAGGTTTCCCTATCTTAAGGTAATGGTATCTCTTGATCTGAAGCTGTGAGGAGACCAATGCTCTCCACTCTGCGAGGCTGGGGATTGTGTCGTATTTCCACTTTTGGGGAATTAGAGTCTTAGCTCCATTTAGCATGATAGTGAGGAGGGCCTTATCATGTGTGCTGTGAAGTCTCGGGAGATCAAGATAGAGTAGGATCATGGGATTTGGGTGGATTGTTATAGCCAATTTTTGGCTAATTTCAGTAAAGATCTCTTTCCAAAAGCTCCCCAATTTAGGGCAATCCCACCAGATGTGTATCATGGAACCCTCCTGTCCGCAGCCCCTCCAGCACCTATCCGATGTGTTGGGATATATTTTTTTAATCCTCTGTGGGGTCAGGTACCACCTACTTAAAAATTTGTATTGTGTCTCTTGGGTTTTAGCTGATACTGAGCATTTTTTGGTGACCTCAAAGATTTTGTGCCATTCTTTTGCTTCCAATTCGGAACCCAATTCCTTATGCCAGCTCAGTACGTACGAAGGAAGGTTCGTGGGGCCATCTCGCTGAAGTATGTTGTTCAGGGTTGAAATAAGATGCTTTGGCAGGTTAGATTGTGAGCATAGTGTTTCAAATGGCGTCAGGGGTCTGAGAAGTGAGGATTTATGCCTATGTGTAGCGATAAAATGACGCAGCTGGTCACAGTGAAACCAAGAGGAAAACATGTCCGGGTCCCAGTCCATGAGGTCCTCCTGGGTTTTAAGGTTATTTTGGGTCAGGGCGTTGTATATGGCCGTTCTGTTTAAGGCTAAGGTGCCTTTTGTTGTTTTGGTAGGTGCATGGATGTTCAGGGTCGGATTATCACGTATTGATATTAGGGGCGAGGTTGGAGTGGAGATGTCAGTCTGTGTGGCAGCGATCTTATCCCATGTAGCTAAGGTCTCTTTTAGCAAAGGGTACATGGATATTTGGGGTGGGCGGTATCTGTGAGGGATCCACGCCAAGGAACCAGCATTGCTGCATTTAAGTATATCAGTATCCAGTTTTACCCAGGCTTTGTGCGTTACATTTTGACACCATTCAATGACCCGCTGTAGTGAGATAGCTTGCTTGTAAAGGTGTAAGTTTGGTATGCCTATTCCCCCTAATGACCTGGGTTTGTATATTGTATGTTTGTTGATCCTTGGTTTAATTCCCTGCCATATGTATTGTTCTATTGCATTTTGTATATGTTGGATGTGTGGGGTGATTGGTGAGATTGGGATAGTTTGTAGCAAGTATAGGACTCTAGGTAGGATATTCATTTTAACTATATTGATGCGTCCCAACCATGATATATTTTTCTTTTTCCAGCTGGACAAATCGGATATAATTTCATCTTTTAGTTTTTTGTAATTGTTTTCAATTAAGCCTGGCAAGGAGGACGTGATCGTTATGCCTAAATACCGAATTTCTCTATCCACTACTTTTATGGGGCAGTGTCTCTTGATGTTATTGAAGGTCGTTTGAGGTTCGCTAATATTAAGGAGTTCAGACTTGTTAAGATTGAGGTGAAAATTGGAGACTCGGCCATAGTGGTCAAATTCTTTTATTGCCTCAGGAAGTGAGTGGGCTGTGTCTGTAAGAGTAAGCAGAACGTTGTCTGCATACATGGCCAGTTTGTGTTCCGAAGATTGGGTTTGGGGACCTTTTATGTTGGGGTTATCTCTTATTTTGCTAGCTAAAGTTTCAATCGAAATAGCGAACAAAATGGGGGAGAGAGGGCAACCCTGTCTAGTACCGTTTGATATTTTAAAAGGATCCGACAGCACCCCATTGACGTGGACTTTGGCGTTTGGGACTGAGTATAGGGATGAGATCATGCTTTGGAATTTTGATCCTATGTTCATTTTAGTTAATGTGGAGAACATGAAAGACCAATTCACACGGTCAAATGCCTTTTCGGCATCTGTCGAAAGAAGGGACAGGGGGATGTCAGAGCTGCAGGCATAGGTGATCAGCTGTAACACTTTCAAGGTGTTATCTCTCGCCTCTCTATTTGGAATGAATCCAAACTGATCTGTAGAAACCAGCTGGGGTAAGAATTTATTTAGTCTATTCGCAAGAAGTTTGGCTAGGATTTTAATGTCCGAATTGAGTAATGAAATTGGGCGGAAGTTTTCAGGTTTGGTGGGAGGTTTACCGAGTTTAGGGAGTACAACTATGTGGGCCTCTAGCATAGATCCCGGGAGGGAGGCTGTTTCTGATGTGGAGTTGAAAATTGCTAGAAGGCGAGGGGCGAGTATAGGGGCGAAAGTTTTATAGTACGTGGATCCAAGTCCATCTGGGCCCGGGCTTTTCCCAGTGGGTAGGTCTTTAATGGTATTTAAGATTTCGGTTAGGGTAAAGGGTTTTTCCAAAGAGTTTTTTTCCTCCTCTGAGAGAGATGGTATTTTGACCTTAGATAAGTATTCCTGTATGGGGGAATTGTCAGGTACACCGGTCGGAGTGTCTATAGTGTTAGGAGCGTTGGGGTGCAGGTTATATAGGTTGCTATAGTATTCCCTAAAGACCCTAGCAATGCTCTTTGCGTCGTGATGGGGAACTTTTTGTGAATCTGCTATCCCGTGGACAAAGGAGTTAAGTTTTCTGCGAGTGATGGCACGGGCTAGCATTTTCCCTGCTTTGTTGTTTTGGTCATAGAATTTTTGTTTCATGAGGAGAGCCTTTCTCTGCTGTTCCTCTTGTAGGTGATTTAGGAGATTACCTCTAACTTGCTCCAAGTCCGTTAGTAGGGAGGTGTTCTGAGGGTCCGCTTTGTGTAGTGTTTCTAGGTGCGAGATTTGGGAGAGTAGAGACTGAAGTCTCTCCCTCCTCATCCTGAGATATTTAGCCCTGATTTTTATAAGCTCACCCCGTAGGACACATTTGTGTGCTTCCCATATTGTGGTTAAGGGCAAGTTGTCAGATGAGTTAATCTGAAAATATTCCTGGAGCAATTTGGCAATTTAATTTTGGGTGATAGGGTTATTTATTAGTGTATCATCCAGTCTCCACACATAGGAGGAGACCGGAGCATCAGGCCATAGAATTGTGCAAGATACCGGCGCATGGTCTGACCAGGTGATAGGGTGTATGGCACTGTCAGATATCATCGTCAGGCCTATAGTGTCAGTGAAGATGTAGTCTAACCTGGTGTATTTGTTATGCGGGTAAGAGAAAAATGTGAAGTCTTTTGTGCTGGGATGTGTTATACGCCAAATATCATGGACTACTAGGTCTCTCAAGAGAGAGT
Source organism: Bombina bombina (assembly GCF_027579735.1). Taxonomy (NCBI): domain Eukaryota; kingdom Metazoa; phylum Chordata; class Amphibia; order Anura; family Bombinatoridae; genus Bombina; species Bombina bombina. The sequence goes on from NC_069503.1 coordinate 568,148,686, forward strand.
TGATTGATTTGAGTGTTCTAGCAGCGGTGCTGGAGGAGCCATCAGATGTGTCCAGGGTTGGACTCAACGCCACATTAAAATCGCCTCCTATGAGGAGGATTCCCGTCTGCACCTCCAGTATCCTTTGCTTTAGCTTTTTGAAAAAGGGTACCTGTAGGGCATTTGGAGAGTAAAGGTTAACAATGGTCACTGGCCTGCTGAATAGCAGGCCTGTGATTATGATATATCGACCCTATGGGTCTTTTATTATCTGGTTGGGTTGAAAAGAGGTCTTCATGTGGACCAGTATTCCCACCCCATTTTTCTTGGATGTGCCTGACGCGAAGAAGGCTTGTGTGTATTGTTTGTGGAACCATTTGGGTTCGTGTCCCTTTTTGAAGTGTGTTTCCTGGAGAAGGATTATGTCCCCCCCCATTTTCTGTAAGTCTCTAAGAGCTATCGACCGTTTCCCTGGGTTGTTTAGACCCTTGACGTTTACTGTTATGAGCTCAATACCTCTCAAATTGTTCCTAGATGAGTGTATCGCCATGCTCCTACAGGGTTGGATAGAGGCTAAGGGATTATGGAGAAGGGGGTAGGGTGAGGGACAAAGGGGCAATGGGGGGAAAGAAAATTGTATCCTCACTGAACCCAACAATGGGGGCAGTAGAATACCTGCAAGATGAGACTGTGCAGTATCAAAAAGTCACAATAATTACAATCAAAACCAAGTGTAACAGTTCAACCAATTAAATAACACTAGGGGTAGTATCCCTAGACTAATGCCTATTGCTAGCATGCTTGCTTACAAGGTGTGGAAATATTATGTGCTCGAGCTTTTTATGTGGGCTAAGTCAGCAGCTAATTATCAGCAGATCATGTTTTGTATTTCGCGCAGGGAAGCAGGGAAGCAGTGGCAGGTGTGTGCGATGCCTGGATGTAAGTGTGTGTTTTGTGTGGAGGGAAGTGGAAAACAGGGAGGGGGGATGTATGTCTATTTCGCCATATTGGCCTTAGTGAAGTTGCAATTAGTGTAGGCTATTTGTGTTGTTATAATGCTTGTAGGTGTCTATTGGATGTTAAGTCAGAGTAAAGCTGCCCCCGTATTAATACGGGTACCACTAATACCACCATGTGTAGCGGACTTAATGCGACTTGCCTTAGTTAGTAAACTTAACATCTGAGAATCTAAGAACTTATAGTAGATCATGAGAGTTAATAACAGTTGAATTACATATTTCCCATAGATGTAACATTGCAAGTCCCAGCAGTTCCCCCACCCCCATATCAAATAGAATTCTTTACAACTACGGCAACCATCTTGTGAAAGTTAAGACAGCTCAATAAACAGAAACCAAACAGACCCCCCCACATGTTACCCATCCGGTGGACGTGGTGGGATAAGTTCCTGGAGCGGGTTAGGGGGGATCTTCGCCTCTGTGTTTAGTCGAAGGTTCATTATGTGTCAATCTGTACTGTGTGAGGTCTCAGGTTGTATTCTCCCTTATGTGTTCAGGATCTACAGGAGCTTCTTCCCGCAGATGGGCAAGTGATGGCGGGAGCTGGATGTCCAGGCCAAGATTTTTGTTGAAGGTTGTCAGGTCCGGTATGTTGTGGAAAAAAGACGAGATGTTGTCTTTAGTGGCAATGATGCAGGTTGGGAAGCCCCAGCGATAGAGGATACCGTTATCTCTGAGTACAGATGTTATAAATTTTAAATCTTTCCGTTTTTGTAGGGTGGTGGGGCATAGATCTGAGTAGATCTGGATATCGGTGCCTGCATGTGTAAGAGGTGTTTTATTTCTGGAGCCTTTAAGGATCTCTTCTTTGTCGCGGAACGAGAGTAGTTTCACAATCACGTCCCTTGGGGGGGCTTTTGTAGGTGGCTTGGGACGAAGAGCACAATGGGCTCTCTCTATTGGAATATCGGGGGCTGAAGGGGAGTCTTTTATAGTGCGGAAGAGGCTTTGTAGATATCCTGCGAGAGCAGTTGGGGACACAGTCTCCGGGACCCCCCGAATCCTTAGATTATTGCGCCTGCTCCTATTCTCCAGGTCTTCCATGCGGTCCATGAGGTTTTGTATCATGTCCGCGTGCATTTGAGTATTTTCCCCCTGGAGATGGAGCTCTGCGCTGTGTTTTGCATTCTCTTCCTCCAGTTTTACTACTCTATTTTCTACCCCTTTAATATCTTGCTTAAGTTCTCCAAATAATTCTTTGACCTCTCGCATTGCTGCCTTTATGTCCTCCTTAGAAGACAGGAGTTTAAGATCTTCCTTTGTAACGTAGTTTGAGATTTCATGTTCTGTAGTAAGGACCCTTTTTTCTGCGTTCTGTTGGTCTCTGTGCTGGGTGTCTCTGGTGGGGGTTGCAGAGGAGTCCACGGGTTTCAAGTAGTTGTTCATTGTGGAGAGTTTATGTTCCCCAGTTGTTTTGGGGGTTCTTTTATTTGGCATTACAGATCTTGCTGGCAGTGTGGTGTTTTATGTGTGCCTAGGTTCAGTCTTTTTTTATTTATTTATTTTTTTATATTTTTTTGGAGAGATCCCAGAGTCCTTCTATTATCTGCACTGTACAGATGAGCCCTGTGATGCAGCCATCTGGATAGTTCCAGTAGTCTTGATGCTGTATGTTAGATTGCAAGTTTTTGGGCAGTGAAAGTTAAGACCCCAGTGAGGTTCCTTTTCCTAGGTGCTTCTGTATACCTTTCTTTCTTTCTTTCTTTCTTTCTTATTATTTTTATTTTTCCCCCAATGGTAGGCCTTACAAGACCCCTATTTGCTTGTATAGTCTCCTTCTCTAGTGGACACACTACCGTGTATGCAGTGAGGTGTGATTTAAATAATGTAGGCTTCCTCCCTGACCCGTGTTACAGGTGAGTGCTAGAAGAGGGTTTTGTTCCCTTGTGTTCCCCTGCCCCACCCGCTGTTTGTCTTAGCTTTAGTAGCTCCGGTACTCACAGCCAGCTGTAGACCTCCGGTGTTCAGCTGTTCCGGGACCCGCCTACTCTGTATGTCATACAGGACCGGGAGCTGGTGGAGGGGATTGCCAGAGGCTGCGCGGTCCGTTGTGATTAATGGCCGCTGAGATAGGCCCAGAAGTCACTGCGAGGAGGTGAGTGCGGCTTCGTGTGCTTCCCTGCTCACCGGTATTTTAGCTAGTGTAGCCGCTCTGTTCCGGGACGTGTCTCCTCAGTGTGTCATGCAGGGCCGGGTAATCTGTACATATAGAGGGGATTGCCAGTGTCTCCGCGGTCTGTAGTGGTTAATGGCCGCTCAGATAGGCCCAGGTGTCGCTGTGGTGAGATGAGTGTGGCTCTGTGCGCTTCCCTGCGCTGATGATAGGTTTTCTGGATGGAGGGGTTATTCCCCTAGCTGGTGCTGCTCATTCAGTGCCGATATTAGGGGTGTAAAAGCACATTATATTCGGCTATTAATCTTAGGGCTTCAGAGCACTCCAATTACACAGCCATATTCCAGTGTGGCTAGGCTCCGCCCCCTGTGTTTGTTTTTTTTACAGGTAAAAGAGCTGATTACTTTGGAGCAATGCCCCTCTGGGAAAAGAGCTGATTACTTTGTAATTTAGTTTAGGATAAGGAATTTTATTATTTTGGGGGGCTTTTTTATTTTATTAGGGGGCTTAGTTTAGGTGTAATTAGATTAAAATTCTTGTATATTTTTTTTATTTTTTGTAATTTAGTGTTTGTTTGTTTTTGTAATATAGTTTAGTTTATTGAATTGTATTTTATTTTAGATAATTGTATTTAATTTATTTAATTAATTTATTGATAGTGTAGTGTTAGGTGTATTTGTAACTTAGGTTAGGATTTATTTTACAGGTAATTTTGTAATTATTTTAACTAGGTAGCTATTAAATAGTTATTAACTATTTAATAGCTATTGTACCTAGCTAAAATAAATACAAAGTTGCCTGTAAAATAAATATAAATCCTAAAATAGCTACAATGTAACTATTAGTTATATTCTAGCTATATTAGGGTTTATTTTACAGGTAAGTATTTAGTTTTAAATAGGATTAATTTATTTAATTATAGTAATTTTATTTAGATTTATTTAAATTATATTTAACCTAGGGGGGTGTTAGGGTGAGACTTAGGTTTAGGGGTTAATAACTTTATTATAGTAGCGGTGACGTTGGGTGCGTGAGATTAGTGGTTAATATTTGTAGGTAGGTGGCGGCGACGTTGGGGGGGCAGATTAGGGGTTAATAAAATTTACTATAGTGTTTGCGAGGCGGGAGTGCGGTGGTTTAGGGGTTAACACATTTATTATAGTGGCGGCAATGTCCGGTCAGCAGATTAGGGGTTAATAAGTGTAGGTAGGTGGCGGCAACGTTGGAGGTGGCAGATTTGGGGTTAAGAAATATAATGTAGGCGTCAGCGATGTTAGGGGCAGCAGATTAGGGGTTCATAGGTATAATGTAGGTGGCGGCGGTGCCCGGTCAGCAGATTAGGGGTTAAATGATTTTATTATAGTGTTTGCGATGTGGGGGGGCTTCGGTTTAGGGGTTAATAGGTAGTTTATGGGTGTTAGTGTACTTTGTAGCACTGTAGTTAAGAGCTTTATGTTCCGGCGTTATCCCATAAAACTATTAACTACTGACTTTTAAATGCGGTAGGAGTCTTGGAGGTAGAGGCTCTACCGCTCACTTTCTCCAAGACTTGTAATACCAGTGTTAGGCAAATCCCAATTAAAAGATAGGATACGCAATTGACGTGAGGGGATTTGCGGTATAGAAAAGTTGCGGAAGAAAAGTGAGCGGTAGACCCTTTCCTGTCTGACTTGTAATACCAGCGGGCATTAAAAAGCAGCGTTAGGACCCCTAAGCGCTGCTTTTTAAAGCTAATGCAGAACTCGTAATCTAGCCGTAAGGGAGGAGACAGAACTGCAAAACTTTTTTACAGGGAAGCCTTCTGGATCTTCCAACTAAAGACCAGCAGACCTGGGGGGTTCAACATTGATGGGGACATTATTAATTTATGGTCCCAACAGGGTTGATACCACATGATCCCCCCATATATATCTGTCAAAGAATGAGTAGCAGTCAATCATTACTATTATACACTAAGATACACTATTTTCATTTGATAGGTAGCTTTTTATCACTGGGATTTTTTCTTTCCACAACTCAATGGGGCTATTATTAAATGTAGGCTCTATTAATGTCGATATCATAAGCTATCTGATTTACTATTACATATATATGTGTCTATGCACTAATAGTGGTGTCCTAGCATATACTAAGGTACATTATCATTACTAGATAGACAATCCTCACTACTAGGTACTGTCTTCCAATTTAGTATTAACTGTAAATATTATATTTTGTGGTCTTTATGTCTTTATTGGGAGATAACATAGTGAGGTTATGTTAAGTATATATATATATATATATATATATATATATATATATATATATATATATATATATATATATATATATATATATATATATATAATGGATAGTGACTTCTACTTCCAGTGTTCAGCTTGTGCACTTTTCCTCTGATTGTAAGGCTTATATTATGCTTTTAATAGGTTGAATTTATATTTACATTGATTTTATTTTTTTTCTGCATAAGGAGTCTATTTTTGTACGGATTATCCTAGGTCTGAATGGACATATGTATTCATCTGTACGTTGTGGTCATATAGTGTTCAAATGTTTGATAATGTAAATATCTATCCCTATTTGACTATTTGACTGCACATTTAAGTATATTAGTACATTCATATTGTTCACATAATCTCATAGGGTTCTGATATTAGCTTTCTATTACATGTTGTTTATATCTAACTAATGCACATAATTGGCTAGTATTACTATCATATTGTTTCCGTATTTACATGTATATACATATGAAGTTTTGGGTGCTTATTTGTTTTCTATTTTCCCCATAGGTTTCAGTGCTTTATTCTTGAAGTGTTATGTTTCTTTAAGGGCTCAGCATTTTCTAATTTTACTAATTTATTTGTATGTATTTAAATAAGGTAAACCCTATCAAACACTATGGGGCCGAATTATCAAGCTGCAAATTGAGCTTGATGCCCCTGTTTCCGTGCGAGCCTTCAGTCTTGCCGGAAACCGAAGTTATGAAGCAGCGGTCTATAGACCGCTGCTCCATAACTTGTCATGATCCGCTATATCGGATCATGTCCATCCGCACATAAATAAATGGACCCCTTTGTATCAGAGAGACAACACTCGCAATTTCTGTTGGCACTATAAGTTCAGTGCAAGAAAGCAGGCTGGTTTTCTCAACAACCATTTAGCTGAACTCTGGTCTAAACAGTTGCTTCACTGTTCAATTGTTGAGCACATACCAGTACTCTTAGGCAGCAAAGAATAAGAAAATGAAAAGAAAAATCGAAGTTTTAAAATGATTATGGCTTGGACTGAAATGGACTATGTAAGAACAGTAATGGGTGAAAAGTAAAATTAAAATGAGCTGACTGGTAAACTGATGTGAACAATGTAAGAAATCTCATGGAAAAAGTGTAAAACTGTAAGAAAAAAACATTTGAAAGTGTATGATATTAGTGGTGATAACAGTGTCAATTTAGTTACAAAATGTATAAGAAAATCAAAAAGCTGCTATATCTACTTGTTTATTTAGACCCTAGAAGTATAAAGTCTTCAATTAGTAGATACAATGGCCTCTAGTTATCAAGCTCCGTAAGGAGCTTGATGGCCCCTGTTTCTGGCGAGTCTTTAGACTCGCCAGAAACAGCAGTTATGAAGCAGCGGTCACAAAGACCGCTGCTCCATAACCTGTCGGCCTGCTCTGAGCAGGCGGACAGACATCGCCGGAAGTCAACCCGATCGAGTACTGCGAGTCTGCAGGGGGCGGTGTTGCACCAGCAGCTCTTGTAAGCTGCTGGTGCAATGCTGAATATGGCAAGCGTATTGCTCGCCGTATTCAGTGAGGTCTGTTGGACCTGATCCGCACTGTCGGATCAGGTCCGACAGACCTTGATAACTTGGGGCCCAAATGTCTTGGTTTTAGTTTAATAAGAAGATCATAAAAGGGAGACTTGAAAATGTGTTCAATAGGTGTGATTTAAAAACTCTTATGGTTTCCTGCATGTTGCTGGGCACAATGTTTAGGAACGCTTTTTTTTTTGGAGTTCCAGTAGTTGTCATACTAACAGGTACACACACACCTGGTAGTGAATATGGGCAGTGAGTCCCACTTACCATACCCCAAAGTTGCAGTCAAATAAATAAACAAAAAACGTGGTCCCATAGTTTAACCTCTTAAGGACATATGACAGATTTTTTCTGTCATAAAACCATTGAGCAAACTGAAAGCTGTGTCCTTAAAGGGTTAAAAAATCAGGAATTGCTCTCCTGTATTATGGAATTGGTGTTTAAGTTGGCAGCAGCTAATGTACATTCTAGGATTAAAGGGACACTGAACCCAATTTTTTTCTTTTGTGATTCAGATAGAGCATGCAATTTTAAGCAACTTTCTAATTTATTCCTATTATCAAATTTTCTTCATTCTCTTGCTATCTTTATTTGAAAAAGAAGACATCTAAGTTTTTTTTGTTGGTTCAGACCTGTGGACAGCACTTTTTTATTAGTGGATTAATTTATCCACCAATCAGCAAGAACAACTCAGGTTGTTCAGCAAAATGGGCCGGCATCTAAACTTACATTCTTGCATTTCAAATAAAGATACCAAGAGAATGAAGAAAATTTGATAATAGGAGTAAATTAGAAAGTTGCTTAAAATTGCATGCTCTATCTGAATCACAGTGTCCCTTTAATATTGTGTATATCCATAGAAATCACAGGTGGGTAAGTACCACCTGGTGCTAACCTCACTCAACTAAATAATATTAGGTATAATGGAGAAGAGGTGCACCCATCACCTCCTTTTCGTCTCTTCTTTGTCTCTGCTATTGTTTGAATGAAAAGTTTTCCCATGATTGATAAATCAATAACTACTGCATCTACTTTTCCACTCCTAAATGCACATTTTAAACTGAAAGGTTTATTAGTTCTCAAAGGTGTTCTCTTTGATGAGGTACAATGTTTCACCATCTTTCTAGGTACCAATTTGAGTTGGAGCTCCTTTTTTATTTTTAAATTAAGTTTATCCCCATAAAAATGTACTTTAAAATAGTCTTTTTATTAGGATATTTCAATGTTTCCACAACATATTTTTGATTATATTAAAATGATTGTATTGTGTAATAAAAATAGGTGGCTCTTTATTTTCAATCCTTTGATTTAACTTATTGTATTGCAAAATGTTCTTTCTGTCCAATATTTTGGCTCTTTAATAGCTTTTTTGTTTAATTGACTGCGTATGTGAGATGCTCTAGCAAGTGTGTGCATAACCATTGGTAAGAGCACCATCAAAACTCCAAAAAATGATTTTTATAGCATAGCATTCCCAAACATTGTGCCCAGCCACATTCAACCATAAGATGTTTTACAATTACAGCTATTGAACGCATTCTCCCTTTTATGATCTTCTTACTAAAATAAGAGAAAGGGATACTTTTTGGAACTACAAATTAACTTTATACCCCAAAAATCTGAATGAACAAGCAGATCTAGCAGCTTTTTTTTATTTTGTTTTACGTGATTTTTCCTTTTTTTTTCACACCAAACTGCTACTGTTATCATCTCTAATTTAAGACATCTTTATTACTTCCACTTTCCACATTTATATTTTACTCCTTATGATATTTCCTATATTGGTTATACCACCAAATTGTATTTTCTTACATTCTTGCACTTTTTTAAGAGATTCCTTTCATTGTTCACATCACTTTACCAGTCACCTTATTCATTTAACTTACTAATCATTTTATCAACATTCTTTTTCCTTATAATTGGCCACATTTATTTTCACACACTTTTGATTATTCTCAAGTGGTTCACTTCACAGATTTCATACATTATTATGTTGGTCACATTATGTACATTTTATTATAGGTATATTACTTACTATTAGAGACATTTTTTATTTTTTTTTAACAAGATTGCTTTAATTGTTATATACACGTTAGCAATCTTCTTGTACATGATGATATCACGTGAGATTAATTTCATATACACAGAAACATGATGTTTGTATCACGTTACTTTTTTGTTTTTTAATATGGCAATTATCACCATTGATCATGAAATTGCGATTACAAGAATTTTGACTCACAATCACTTGTTCCTTCATAATGTTGAGGTAGATAAGTTTAGGGATCACTTAGTACATGTTCAGCTTGTGTTTTGCTTGAATATATTGGTATAGTTTCCGATAACACATGTCACTATATAGCAATATTTTGAATGTATATGTTCTATATATATATATATATATATATATATATATATATATATATATATATATATATATATATATATAAACACTTTATTTTTTATTGAGGTTGAAATATAAAGGTGAACAAGCCAGAGATGACAGAGACAATTCTCCAAAAAATGATATGAAGATAGCATTTACAAGTATATAAATATATTCCTTCTACAGTGATTATTAAAAGTGTCTACTGTAGCAATCTGTACAATGCTAATTTCATTCAATAACCTCCTAAAGAATTCTATAAAATTAAAATATAAAGAAAACCCCTAATGAAACATTGTAGCCAATTTTGAACAATCTGCACTAGTAAAGCAAAATTAAGGGGTATATTGGGAGACTAAATAAAATAGAAGGGCCACTTTTGGACCCAAATCATAGATACATTAACAGAGTCTGAAAACAATAATAGGGAGAACATGACATAAAAATCAATCACCAGTCATTAGGATAAACAACTAATTATATAAAGAGGCAGCTAAATTTATGGTCAGTATACTGAGTCCAACTTGGCCAGAAAGCCCTGTAATATATATTATGAGTGGGATAACTATCACAGCTTAAACAAGGATACTTAAATGTGTGGCACTTTAAAAATAGTGGAATAATGGGTTTGAAAAAAATAAGAGCCACTAGCTATAGAATATGGATTTTGAGTTTGTAAAGGACCACATAGGGAAATAGATAAAGGCCAGAAATTCTTCAGCTAAATACATAAACTGGGAAAGACTAACTAGAGAATACAGTAAACATCAAGATAGATTATCCTGTCCATATCACAAGGGATAAAAGTCAAAACATAAGTGGCTGAGTAATAGCTATGTCCTATTTTCAGACAATAATAACAAAGCTCTGCGTATCTCCATAATAACTTTGGCAGCTGATGTGAAAACGTATTACATATATGACAACATATTCCCAATCTTCAGGCCAGTAAACCATAATCCAGGATGTTATCAGCTACAAGACTACATATAACTAACATATTAACCTGAACCTAAATATAAGAAATATAAGAAAATTGTGGCACAAAACCAGGGTCCTTAACTTTAAATTCTTTTCAACACATCAACATGTGCATATCACTTGTAATCCTCAGAAAGCATTGTAGCTTATACCAAATGTTTTAGCTGTATAAATAAGAGCATAATGATTATTAAGACACAGCATAAGATAGAATTTCTGTATAAGTACAAGCATCATATAGCTCAATATTTTAAGGAAAGAGTTACATTTTATGGTTTAAACAAATATCAAGAAAGCATGACTGGTATAGTGTTCCTCTTCACAAAAGACTGAAATAATACTGAGTGTACTAATGCAAAATGACAGACATAGTTTGAAGCAGAGCGCTCTGTCTTACCCACTGTGTAGGATCATGGCACAAAGGAGAGTGAGGACAATACTAATGCAAAATGATACTGATATACTGATATACCAAACAGTCGTACCAGCTCTGAGCACAGCTATATAAAAACGTAATCCAGTCTTACAGTATTCCTGGCACTTAGGAGATGTGAGAACCCCAATAACTGTAGTCAGCTTAAGTTCTCATACCACCAAGGCAGAGCTAAAAAATCAGCCCATTCCTCTTCCAGGATGCCTTAAACATACAGAGTCCCGAAGTATAGATGAGCATAAAGTATTGCTCTCCATTTCAATGCTAAACTATTTATGTCCAAAATGTAAATAAAATGCTTTAACCAATAAGTTAATACAAGAGTTAAAAGTAAATATCTATGATAAGTCTGTATAACGAGACCAGAATCCTCAAACAATGGAGCAGGCTTGGCAGGAGGAATTATAATTCTAGCCTACCCAAGTTTTCTGAGCACTGATGGAATAGGTAAGAGATCTTTCAGCTCATAGCATTGGCCTTAAAAGTACACAAGACCAAGGTTTTCAAGGAGATAAGTTTCAAGGCCTCCGCTCTGTTATGTAGAAGGGAAACTGAGTTGACCAGCAGTCAATATGATACCCCCAGTCCCGAAAAGCTTGCTTTGCTAAAAGTTGTACTCCATCTCAAGACGCTCAGTTGGGTTAGTAGCTGGGAGCTTACTAACCTTTTCCCCTAATCGAACCTACAAGGTGGTGCAACATGGCTCCTGCATTTGAAGGTATCTCTTTGTCTCTAATAGACTTACAGATTCAGTCGTCGGACTGATCTTTACAGCATCAGTGTCAGAAGCAAGTAGGCTCCACTTTATTAAAGAATGCAGCTTGTCTGCCAGTCCACAATGAAAGCAGGGTCATTATCCAGAGATCACCAATAGTGATGTCGCAAACTGTTCGCCGGAGAACAGTTCCCGGCGATCTTAGCTTGTTCGCGTTCGCCGCGGCGGGCGAACATATGCGATGTTCGATCCGCCCCCTATTCGTCATCATTGAGGAAACTTTGACCCTGTATCTCACAGCCTGCAGACACATTTCAGCCAATCAGACACTCCCTCCCAGCTCCTGGGCAGCAGCCATTTTAGATTCATTACGATCCTGCATTGTTAGTGAGAGGAGGTTTAGTGCTGCTGCTGGTGATTTTATAGGGAAATAGATAGCTAGGCTAGTGTATTCAGTGTCCACTACAGTCCTGAAGGACTCCTCTAATCTCTGCTGTAAGGACAGCACCCCAAAAAGCCCTTTTTAGGGCTAGAACTTCAGTCTTTTTTTTTGTAATTTTATTTGCATTTGCCTGCCTGTCAGCCTGTGTGTGAGGCTCACAACATATACTGTGATTAATTATTTTGTGCCACCACTGATATCTGGTTAAGATTAGTGTAAATTTAAAAAAAAAATAACTTTTACATCATTTTGCTAGTGTAATCTTATTTCATTTTCCATCAGGCCTGTGTGTCAGGCCCACATCATATACTGTGATTAATAGCTCTTATATCTGGTGTAACATTAGTGTAATTTAAAAAAAAAAAAAACTTTTACATCAGTCTGCTATTGTTATTTAATTTTAGTTGCCAAGCCAGCGTGCCACTAGTGCCAGCCTGTGTAAGGGCCTAAGGGAACATTAGTGTAAATTTAAAAAAAAAACTTTTACATCAGTCTGCTATTGTTATTTAATTTTAGTTGCCAGGCCAGCGTGCCACTAGTGCCAGCCTGTGTAAGGGCCTAAGGGAACATTAGTGTAATTTTTTTTTTTTAAAAAACGTTTACATCAGTCTGCTATTATTATTTAATTTTAGTTGCCAGGCCAGCGTGCCACTAGTGCCAGCCTGTGTAAGGGCCTAAGGGAACATTAGTGAAATTTTTTTACATCAGTCTGCTATTGTTATTTAATTTTAGTTGCCAGGCCAGCATGCCACTAGTGCCAGCCTGTGTGTCAGGCTCCCAGCATATACTGTGCCTACTTCCATCCTCAGTGCCACCACTCCTATCTGGTGTAACATTATTTTAAATTTTGTAAAAAAAAAACTTTTACATCAGTCTGCTAGTGTTATTTAATTGCAGTTGCCAGGCCAGCCTGCCACTAGTGCCAGCCGGTGTGTAAGGCTCCCAGCATATACTGTGCCTACTTCCATCCTCAGTGCCACCACTCATATCTGGTGTAACATTAGTGTAACTTTTTTTTAAAAAACTTTTACATCAGTCTGCTAGGGTTATTTAATTGCAGTTGCCTGTCTGCCAGCGTGTGTGCCAGGCCCACTTGCCAAGTTAGTGGCACCACTCATATTTGTTGTAACAGAAGTGTAAATATTTAAAATAAAAACTTTTTTGACTGTGAATCATCAGTCTGATAGTGCAATTGAATTGCAGTTGCCTGTCTGCCAGCATGTGTGCCAGGCCCACTTGCCAACTAGTGCCACCAATCATATTTGTTATAACAGTATTGTAAATATTTAAAATAAAAACTTTTTTGACTGTGAATCATCAGTCTGCTAGTGCAATTGAATTGCAGTTGCCTGCCTGCCAGCGTGTGTGCCAGGCCTACTTGCCAACTAGTGCCACCAATCATATTTGTTATAACAGTATTGTAAATATTTTAAATAAAAACTTTTTTGACTGTGAAACATCAGTCTGTTAGTGTAATCTAATTGTAGTTGCCTGCCTGCCAGGATGTGTGCCAGGCCCACTTGCCAAGTTAGTGGCACCACTCATATTTGTTGTAACAGTAGTGTAAATATTTAAAATAAAAACTTTTTTGACTGTGAATCATCAGTCTGCTAGTGCAATTGAATTGCAGTTGCCTGCCTGCCAGCATGTGTGCCAGGCCCACTTGCCAACTAGTGCTACCAATCATATTTGTTATAACAGTATTGTAAATATTTAAAATAAAAACTTTTTTGACTGTGAATCATCAGTCTGCTAGTGCAATTGAATTGCAGTTGCCTGTCTGCCAGCTTGTGTGCCAGGCCCACTTTCCAACTAGTGCCACGAATCATATTTGTTATAGCAGTAGTGTAAATATTTTAAATAAAAACTTTTTTGACTGTGAAACATCAGTCTGTTAGTGTAATCTAATTGTAGTTGCCCGCCTGCCAGCGTGTGTGCCAGGCCCACTTGCCAAGTTAGTGGCACCACTCATATTTGTTGTAACAGTAGTGTAAATATTTAAAATAAAAACTTTTTTTACTGTGAATCATCAGTCTGCTAGTGCAATTGAATTGCAGTTGCCTGCCTGCCAGCGTGTGTGCCAGGTCCACTTGCCAACTAGTGCCACCACTCATATTTGTTATAACAGTATTTTAATATTTAAAAAAAAAAAACTTTTTTGACTGTGAAACATCAGTCTGCTAGTGTAATCTAATTGAAGTTGCCTGCCTGCCAGCGTGTGTGCCAGGCCCACTTGCCAAGTTAGTGGCACCACTCGTATTTGTTGTAACAGTAGTGTAAATATTTTAAAAAAAAACTTCTTTGACTGTGAAACATCAGTCAGCTAGTGCAATCTAATTGCAGTTGCCTGCCAGCGTGTGTGCCAGGCCCACTTGCCAACTAGTGTCACCACTCATATTTGTTATAACAGTAGTGTAAATATTTAATAAAAAAACTGACTGTGAAACATCAGTCTGCTATTGTAATCTAATTGAAGTTGCCTGCCTGCCAGCGTGTGTGCCAGGCCCACTTGCCAACTAGTGCCACCAATCAGATTTGTTGTAACAGTAGTGTAAATATTTAAATTAAAAAAATTTTGGACTGTGAAACATCAGTCTGCTATTGTAATCTTATTGCATTTGCCTGCCTGCCAGCGTGTGCGCAAGGCCCACTTGCCAAGTTAGTGGCACCACTCATATTTGTTGTAACAGTAGTTTAAATATTTAAAAAATAAACATTTTTGGACTGTGAAACTTCAGTCTGCTTTTTTGTGTCAGGCTCACAGCGTATACTGTGCCCACTTGCCCAGTGCCACCACTCATATCTTGTTTAATAATAGTTTAAGTGTACATTTAAAAAAAATAAACTTTTTGGATTGTGAAACATCAGTCTGCTTTTTTTTGTGTCCGGCTCACAGCGTATACTGTGCCCACTTGCCCAGTGGCACCACTCATATTTTGTTTAATAGTAGTGTAAGTGTACATTTAAAAAAAAATGACAGACAGAGGCAGGGCACCCCACAGGTGCTGTCGTGGTCGTGGTGCTGTGATTCCCTTTGACCCTACAGCTATGCACAGTGTTCAGAGGCCACGTGCCATGAACGCGAAAAGTTCTGAGGAGGACCTAGTTGAATGGCTAACACAGGACACCCAATCTTCTACAGCTTCCGCTCCTAACCTTGACGCACCATCCACCTCCAGCTTAGCTGCGGGCACCTCTCAAGTGACCAGTGCCACTCATTCGCCTGCCGCCACCACCAACACTAGCACCACAGCCGCTTCACTTGATCCATCAGAGGAGTTATTGACACATCAGTTGGAAGAAATGAGTGATGCGCAACCATCATTGACAGAGGATGTAGATAACAGTGATATGTCTCAGTCAGGCAGCATTACAGACATGGACATACGGTGTGATGATGATGGTGATGTTGTACCCGCTGCTGCTTCCTTTGTTGATTTGTCAGATACAAGTGAAGCAGTTGATGATGATGCATCCGTGGATGTCACGTGGGTGCCTGCTAGAAGAGAAGAAGAAGAGGGGGAAAGTTCAGATGGGGAGACAGAGAGGAGGAGGAGGAGACGAGTTGGAAGCAGGGGGAGGTTGTCGCAAGGAGCTAGTGGCACAGTCAGACAGCATGCATCGGCACCCTGGGTCAGCCAGACAGCACGCCAATCATTGCATGCTGTTGCCACCACCAGAATGCCGTCATCGCAGAGTTCAGCAGTGTGGCATTTTTTTGTGTGTCGGACTCTGACAACAGCGATGCCATTTGCAACTTGTGCCAAAAGAAACGGAGTTGTGGGAAGTCCAACACCCACCTAGGTACAACTGCTTTGCGAAGGCACATGGTCTCACATCACAAACGCCGATGGGATGAACACATGAGTAGAAGCAGCACACAAACTCAAAGCCGCCATCCTCCTCCTGGTCCAGCATCTTCAGCCACGTCAGCCACTGCTGTCCTCCTTGCCCCCTCTCAACCATCCGCCACTCAGTCTCTCTTACGTAGCAGTTCCTGGTCATCTGCCCACAGTCAAGGACATGTTTGAGTGTAAGAGGCCAATTTCCCAAAGTCACCCCCTTGCCCGGCGTCTGACAGCTGGCTTGTCTGAACTCGCCCGCCAGCTTTTACCATACAAGCTGGTGGAGTCTAAGGCATTCAAAAAATTTGTATCTATTGGGACACCGCAGTGGAAGGTACCCGGACGAAATTTCTTTTCACAAAAGGCAATCCTCAACCTGTACTCGATTGTGGGAAAGGAAGTAATGGCATGTCTGGCACACAGTGTTGGGGCAAGGGTCCATCTGACCACTGATAGCTGGTCTGCAAAGCATGGTCAGGGCAGGCATATCACCTACACTGCGCATTGGGTAAACCTGCTGATGGCTGACAAGCATGGAATGCGTGGCTCTGCAGAGGAGTTGGTGACACCGCCACGACTTGCAGGCAGGCCCGCTGCTACCTCCTCTACTCCTCCTACTCCATCCTCTTCCATAACCTCTTCCTCGGCTGAGTCCTCTTCTGCTGCTGCGTCTTGCTCCACATCAACGGCACCCCCCAGCTCCCCAGATACTATTCAACATCCCGGATACGGCAGTGTCACGCCGTCTTGAGGTTGACTTGCCTGAAAGCCGAGAGTCACACCGCACCAGCACTCCTGTCCGCCCTGAACGCACAGATGGATCAGTGGCTGACTCCGCACCAACTGGAGATTGGCAAAGTTGTTTCTGACAATGGAAGTAATTTGGTGGTGGCATTGAAATTGGGCAAGTTGACACATGTGCCATGCATGGCACATGTGTGTAATCAGATTGTACAATGCTTTGTGCATAAGTACCCAGGCTTACAGGACGTCCTGAAGCAGGCCAGGAAGGTGTGTGGCCATTTCAGGCGTTCCTACATGGCCATGGCACTTGTCCGATATCCAGCGGCAAAACAACCTGCCAGTGAGGTGCTTGATTTGCGACAGCCCGACATTTTGGAATTCAACACTCCTAATGTTCGACCGCCTGCTCCAACAAGAAAAAGCTGTTAATGATTAAATGAATAATTTGTATGACCGGGGTGCTAGGACAGCCTCTGGGGAGCTGGGGATTTTTTTGCCACGTTACTGGATGCTCATGCGCAATGCCTGTAGGCTTATGCGTCCTTTTGAGGAGGTGACAAACCTAGTCAGTCGCACCGAAGGCACCATCAGCGACATCATACCATTTGTTTTCTTCCTGGAGCATGCCCTGCGAAGAGTGCTGGATCAGGCCGTAGATGAGCATGAAGAGGAAGAGTTGTGGTCTCCATCACCACCAGAAACAGCCTTATCAGCATCGCTTGCTGGACCAGCGGCAACGCAGGAAGAGGATTGTGAGGAAGAGGAGTCAGAGGAGGAATGTGGCTTTGAGGGGGAGGAGGAAGACCAAGCCCAACAGGCATCCCAGGGTGCTCGTTGTTGTCATCTATCTGGTACCTGTGGTGTTGTACGTGGCTGGGGGGAAGAAGATACCTTCAGTGAGATCAGTGAGGACAAGGAACGGGACATGATTAGCTCGGCATCCAACCTTGTGCGAATGGGGTCTTTCATGCTGTCGTGCCTGTTGAGGGACCCTCATATAAAAAAGCTGAAGGAGAACAACCTGTACTGGGTGTCCACGCTACTAGACCAGTCAGAAAGTCAGAAAGGATGGAGCAGTTAAAAAATAAATTAAAAAGTATGCTTTACACAGCGTATAAGGGTGATGTCACAGCACAACGGGAATCTAACAGGGGAAGAGATGAAAGTAATCCTCCTCCTCCTCCCACGACCACGCCGGCAAGGACAGCACGCTTTCCAGACGTGTTGTTGACGGAGGACATGTGGACCTTTTTAACTCCTATGCATCGTCACAGCCCTTCGGGATCCAGCCTCAGAGAAAGACTCAACCGACAGGTAGCAGACTACCTAGCATTAACTGTGGATCTCGACACTCTGAGGAGCGATGGACCCCTTGACTACTGGGTGTGCAGGCTTGACCTGTGGCCTGAGCTATCCCAATTTGCAATCGAACTTCTGGCCTGCCCCGCTTCAAGTGTCCTGTCAGAAAGGACCTTCAGTGCAGCAGGAGGTATTGTCACTAAGAAGAGAAGTCGCCTAGGTCAAAAAAGTCTTGATTATCTCACCTTTATTAAAATGAATGAGGGATGGATCCCGAAGGGACTGACATTGTGCGATACATTAGAGTAAAAAAGGCCTGATTAGATGAGCTGCCGTGGGCTACAAATGGTACACACGCTGCTGTATTTTATCTTCGAATGGTGGATGACTTGCGTGACTTACACGCCAACAACTAGGGTTCAAGCCGCAATGTTTTAGGGCCCTTTCTAACTGTCAAACAAACATCAATTTTTCTGGCCGCTGCTACAGCAGCGGCTGCAACAATACCTAATTTTTCAGGCAGTTTTACATGCCTAATTTTGTTGGCCTCTGGTGCTGCACTGTGGCTACAAAACCCAAACAAAAAAAAAGGCACATAACAGTGATTAAACTGTTAAGAATAGTACTACTTAACACACCACTCATATCTGGTGGCACAGTACATTGCACGCGCAGTGCCCCAAATTTGAAGTATGAGGACCGACCAAGCATCTTTTTCCATCTCCCGGTTCCTAAAAATTATCTCCGGGTTCCTAAAATCGATGACATACCTGTACTCTATTGTGCAAAAGGATGGCATTTGTGGTGTTTCATGCTGTTGTGCCTGTTGAGGGTCGGGGACCCTCGTATAAAAAGGCTGAAGGAGAACGACCTGTACTGGGTGTCCAAGCATCTTTTTCCATCTCCCGGTTCCTAAAAATTATCTCCGGGTTCCTAAAATCGATGCCATACCTGTACTGGATTGTTCAAAAGGATGGCATATGTGGTGTTTCATGCTGTTGTGCCTGTTGAGGGTCGGGGACCCAAGTATAAAAAGGCTGAAGGAGAACGACCTGTACTGGGTGTCCAAGCATCTTTTTCCATCTCCCGGTTCCTAAACATTATCTCCAGGTTCCTAAAATCGATGCCATACCTGTACTTGATTGCGCAAAAGGATGGCATATGTGGTGTTTCATGCTGTTGTGCCTGTAGAGGGTCGGAGACCCTCGTATAAAAAGGCTGAAGGAGAATGACCTGTACTGGGTGTCCAAGCATCTTTTTCCATCTCCCGGTTCCAAAAAATTATCTCCGGGTTCCTAAAATCGATGCCATACCTTTACTCGATTGTGCAAAAGGATGGAATATGTGGTATTTCATGCTATTGTGCCTGTTGAGGGTCGGGGACCCAAGTATAAAAAGGCTGAAGGAGAACGACCTGTACTGGGTGTCCAAGCATCTTTTTCCATCTCCCGGTTCCTAAAAATTATCTCCGGGTTCCTAAAATCAATGCCATACCTGTACTCTATTGTGCAAAAGGATGGCATATGTGGTATTTCATGCTGTTGTGCCTGTTGAGGATCGGGGACCCAAGTATAAAAAGGCTGAAGGAGAACGACCTGTACTGGGTGTCCACACATCTTTTTCATCTCCCGGATGTAGCGGTACTCCACTAGGGGGTTTCCCTTCCTCTGTCCAAACCCAGGGGTGGCCACCGGATAGTGGGACCAGAGATATAGTTTCTGAGACCGGGGTCAAGCCAGCGGGTGTATCTCCCCCAGCTGGGCTGGTCTCAGTGGACTCCCAGTCAGGTAGCGTCCTCTCTGCCCTGCAGCTCTTTCTTTGCAGGTATCCTCCCCTCTGCCTGTCTGCTTCTAGGCAGGAATAAATCCCCCTGCCAGGCTGCTTCTTGGCAGGAATAGCTCCCTATGCCTCCAAATAGTGGGACCAGGGCTATCGTGGCTGAGACCAGAGTCAAGCCAGCGGCTGTATCTCCCCCAGCTGGGCTGGTCTCAGTGGGCTCCCAGGCAGGTAGCGTCCCCTCTGCCTGTCTGCTTCTAGGCAGGAATAGATCCCTCTGCCTCACTGCACACTTCCAGCAGGTAGCATGCCCTCTGGTTTCTTATAGGCAGGAATCGATCCCTCTGCCTTGCTTCTCCTTTCAGGCAGGCCAGCTCTTTGCATACAGGCCCACAGACTCCGTAACAGAATGCTGGGTCAGAACCTCTGCAACTGGTATACCTGAAAGAATCAGACAGCACAACAAGGCAATCCCAAACCCCAACCTGTACTCGATTGTGCAAAAGGAAGTAACCTTACCATGGGTCGCAGCCCACATGTTTTATTGTTATACTCTGTCAGGGAAATTATATAACTATCAATCGTATCAATCAAATATATATTGCATCTATTGATCTCTGTAATTCGTATCTATCAAATGTATATTGCATCTTTAGATCTATCTAATTTGTATCTATCATATGTATATTGCATCTATTGATGTAATTCGTACCTATCAAATGTATATTGCATTTTTTGATCCATGTAATTCGTATCTATCAAATGTATATTGCATCTTTTGATCTCTGTAATTCGTATCGATCAAATGTATATTGCATCTTTTGATCTATGTTATTTGTACCTATCAAATGTATATTGCATCTATTGATCTATATAATCAATGGATCTATCTATCAAATCTATCGATCTCGTGGCCGGACTGTTTTGTGACAGCAACTTGTGTTTCGGCCAAATTTGAAGTAGGAGGACAGACCAAGCATCTTTTTCCATCGCCCTGTTCAGAAAATCAAGGCCATATAGACCTCCCCCGATAGGGGGAGTGACAGGTATTAAACTGCTAAGAATAGTACTACTTAGTGCTTAACACACCACGGGTCCCAGACCGCATGTTTTATTGTTATACTCTGTCAGGGAAATTATATAACTATCAATCGTATCAATCAAATATATATTGCATCTATTGATCTCTGTAATTCGTATCGATCAAATGCATATTGCATCTTTTGATCTATGTTATTCGTACCTATCAAATGTATATTGCATCTTTTGATCTGCCTTTCTGCTCCTTTCAGGCAGGCCAGCTCTTTGCATAGAGGCCCACAGACTCTGTAACAGATCTCTCTTGCAGGGAGAGGTGCAGCCAGAATGCAGGGTCAGAACCTCTGCAACTGGTATACTTGATTGTGCAAAAGGAAGTAACCTTACCATGGGTCCCAGCCCGCATTTTTATATATATATATATATATATATACATATATATATATATATATATATATATATATATATATATATGGTTTTTATTTGATTTTCACATAACAATAAATGAAAACACATTTGAAACAAAAATAATTAGTTTGAATCATGAACAACCGTTAGATGACAGATCTTTTATGTAGAGGGAGTCCGAGCTTCCCGCGACAATAGGAGACAAGTCCAAGTGATATTTAGTCTTTTCATATGGGCTAAAAGAAAATTCTGGCGGTCTTCCAAATATGGATAGGCTTAAAGGTCGAGAGTAATGATCAATGCCAGATCTTATTACGACCGGACCATTTTACAGAATTATAATAGTCTCTAACATTTAAAACAATAATAAAATAAATTAACTAAAACAAGTATTAAATAATAAGGTTAAATACAAAAGGTTAAGTGTACCCGGGTATAAGCGTGGCAGGTCTCCAACAGATGTGTAGAGTATCGTGTGGATGAGAGCGTAAGGTGTACATTATTGAATTATATAGAAGAGTAAGAGAGTGAGCGCACATGATTTCCCTAAAAAACTCTTACTTGGACAGGGCTAGTATGAAGGACTCCCAAAGGAAAAGCATATCTTCAAAAAAGTCTAAATTATCCGTACTAAGATAATGGAATCTTTCTAATATTAAGTCTGAGTCTGAGTCTCCATGCACTGACACTAGGTATTGTAGCGGATTTCCAAAATCTGGGTATCATTTGTTTTGCTGTGTTTATCATGATTTGGAATAATTGTCTGCGCAACTTACACGCTACCGGGGGGACCTTTGAAGCAATATCAGCTCCGGATCTGGAATCAATTGAGTGGATAAAACCTGATTAACGTCTTCAAAGATCTCAAGCCAGAATTGTCTAATTGGCTTGCATTCCCACCAAATATGTTTCATACTTCCCTCTTGGTCACACCCCCTCCAACATGTACCTGGACTATTTTTATATATTCGTCTTAGTCTTGATGGTGTCATATACCAGCGCATGCAGATTTTAATATTTGTTTCTTTTGCTCTTCAAGAATGTGCCGACTGCGTCAATCTTCTGAATCTAGAAAGCCATTCTTTGGGGGGCGTGTTTAATGCCAGTTCTCTATCCCACCCTACTGTATATGAAGGTAATTTGTCAAATCTATTTTCTAATACTAATTTATAAAGTGAGAAGATTGACCTCAAATGTTCCGAGCCATTTGAGCAGGCTTGTTCAAACTGTGTAAGTGGGCGTGTAAAGTCTGCTTTGTATTTATGTGAGAAAATGAAGTGTCTAGCCTGATGATAGTTGAACCAAGAGGTGAAAAAGGGAAGAGATAATGAGTCAATTTGCTGTTTTGACATTAGTTTATTTTGATCTAATAATGTGTGTATTTGGATCTGGGTATTCAATGGGGAGTTTGTGTTTGTGTTTCTCTCTACCTGTAAACCTGGAGGGAATTCAGGGTTTGATAGAAGGTTCGTGAGTGGAGAGTATTTAGTGGAAATTTTCGGGTGTGTTTTAAGAACAGACAACCAATCCTTCCAAGTCTCATTAGTAATATATGATTGGGAAACTGTTGGGCTTTTCACAGCTGAGGGATTCCAGCACTTATTGCCTAGGTTATCAGTGCCTGCTAGAGATGTTTCTATCTGTACCCAACCCTTGGACTGATCAATCTCGTATCTACACCACTCCAGAACTCTCTGGAGTGAGACAGCTAACTTGTATGAGCTAAGGTGAGGGACACCAAGACCCCCTTGTGTTGTGAGTTTATAGATTGTGCTTTTGCTAATACGCGGGGGTCTGCGTCGCCAGATATAGTCATTCATTATTTTTTGTAATATATTAATCTCTCTGGAGATGTTCTGGATAGGTACAGTCTGTAGTATGTATAGTGCTTTGGGTAACAATACCATTTTCGCTGCCTGGATCCTGCCCAGCCATGAGACATTTTTTAAAAGCCAGGAGGAGGTTAGTGATTGAAATTCAATAATCAATTTCTCATAATTATGTAGATTGTCTATCTGGGGTAAGATAAATACCTAGGTATTTAAGGCATTTGGTCTGCACTTTAAGAGGGCATTGTGTCTTAATAGCTTCTAAAACCAGATGTGGTACCTTCACTGGCAGGAATTCAGATGTTGACATGTTAACTGAAAAATTAGACACCTTTCCAAAAGAAGCGAGTTCCGACAGAACATGAGTGATAGATGCTAGCGGATCTGTCAGTGTTAGTAACAAGTCGTCAGCGTAAATGGCAAGCTTATGGTTCCTTGGCCCTATCTGTATTCCCTGAATGTTGCTGTTTGATCTGATTTTTTTTTTTTTTTAAATGTATTGAATATTAGATTTATTATAAAATAAGAGATTAAAAAAATGTTTACAATCAATTTCACTTATTTAGCATCTGAGAAGGTAATTTTTGTGGAGCGTTTACATGCTCTCATTAGGGCTTATGATTTCACCAATAGCAACCCTGCAACTCTAGGTTTAACCCACAAAAAAGGGCAAACTGCTGGACCCGAGTGGAAATGGTCAGTGAGCCAATCAGCAGTGGCAGTTACATAGATGGATTGTGCAGCTGAGTTTGCCGATTGGCTCATCAGCTGTTTTCACTTCAGACCTGCAGTTCCCTGCAGCTCCTTCATGACACTTTAACGCCACGCAAAAGGGGTTAAACACATAGTTAAAACATACAAGTTGCTAGTGATAAATTCACATCCACTAACATTAGAGCATGTCATATTTCTATTATATTTGCTCTTGATTAAGATAAATATTTGATTTGAATAATACATTTAATATTGTAAAATTAGTTGTCAGGTCTACTGATGTGCGTTACAAGCAAATGATCTATGTTAGCAGTCCTTCTTGGTTCTCAGTTTATATATGTTTAGGACGTGAGTGTTTCCAGTCTCTTATTATACAACTCGTGCAGCTTTTCCCCCCAATTCTCTGCATCCTTATGACCCTCAATACTGAGCTTCCAGTTCAGTGGCATCTGCTCCACACCATGGTATGCTCCAGCAATTGCTCCAGCCATGGTGGCAATAGTGTCTGTATCACCCCCCAGAGATATACAAAATGCAATAGTGCACTGCAGGCTGTTGTATTCTTTAGGTAGCTCATCTACAGGTTCCATGTAACGCAGGAATGAGTAGATTGCAGTAGGAACTGACTCCAGGGCAGCAATCCCATTACCCAACTCATTTACCACAACCTCCCTCGTAACAGGGCCTTTTTCTAGAAAAGTTTGTATTTTCTTCAACCTGTTACAATAAGGGAATTCTCCCAGATCCAGTTCCCTCACATCAGAAAGAGACTTTTCATCTGCTTCCACCTCTTTCATGTGTCCCAAAAGGTGCTGTAGAAAGGTCTCCCAACTCTGTTCCACTTGTAGGGCATAGTGCACTGCCAGGGCCTGAAGTATGGATCCATTGTAACCCAGAGACGAGGCATGGGTCAGCTGTCCACTCAGTTTGGCATACTTTATGATGTCCTGTACGGTGGGGTAGGCCAATGGTACTCCTACCACCCTCATTGCTGCTCCATTTCCAAATGACCCTTTTCCATTAAACTGCTCCTTAGCAGGAGAAAACACATTAACATACTGTCCACATCCCAGTTTCTTAAATACAACTACAACAGCCATCCCATATCCTCGATCTGGGTCTGTGAGATACTCATTGGTAAACCGTTGAGCTAAGTAATTTGCATTAAATTCTGGTTTGTCCTACAGCGACTGCACCAAACACCTTGCCATGGCTGTGTCATCTGTGTATGTTAGGTCGTCTTCTACTCGGTCTCCTCTGTCCACCTCCTTTAAGAAATCGCACACACACTCCCGAAGGACACTCTGTCCATCCCCTCAAACACAGATCCAAGGCAATCCCCGGCGAGTTCCCCAAGTAGAGCACCACGGAACCGAGACAAACTGACTGGCAGCAACATCACTACTCACAACCACAAACAAGTCAATTAGTCAATGGTTTGATCTGATTTTGATTGCTAGTGGTTCTAGGGATAGAATGAACAGTAAAGGTGAGAGAGGGCAACCCTGTTTGGATCCATTTCTAATTTCAAAGTGTTTGGACAGGGTCCCATTAACCCTGATCTGTGCCGTTGGAGTGGTGTAGACAGCCAGTATTTTTTGTATGAATTGATTGGGGAAGTTATACCGTCTGAGAGTCATCTGTAAGTAGGTCCAGTCAAGTCTGTCAAATGCCTTCTCGGCGACAGTAGATACAAATATAGTCAGGATATCTGTCAAATGCACGTAATCTAATAGATTTAGGACTTTCACTGTGTTGTCCCTTGCTTCCCTAAGCGGCACGAAGCCTGCTGGGTCTTGGTGAATTAGTAGTGGTAATAATTTATTTATTCGAGTGGCTAAGATTTTTGTGTATAGCTTCAGGTCTGTGTTAAGTAGCGAGATTGGTTTGAAGTTGGCTGGTTGGTCTGGTGCTTTACCTGGTTTTTCTAGTACTGTCACCACAGCCTGGAGCATGGTGTCTGGGAAACAAGAGTTTTCTGACACATGGTTAAATAAAGAGGTCAAATAGGGAGCAAGGTGTTTGGAGAAGGTTTTATAATAAAGACCAGAAAAGCCGTCTGAGCCTGGTGCTTTGTTAGGCTTTAGGGTTTTTATTGCATCTAACACTTCCCTGAGTTTGAAGGGTTGATCTAATGCTTTGGACTGTTCGGCATTTAACTGTGGGACCTGTATTTGGTCCAGATACTGCTTACAGTGATATGAGTGCGACTGTGCATTCCTGTTTGGGTATAGATTATAAAGTTTATGGTAATACGCCTTGAATTCCTCCGCTATCTTATGGGTGTCTTCTACCTGCCTACCTGACTTGCTCTTAATTGAGTGTACGTATGTGCGTTGTTGTCTTTTCTTTAAGGCTCTTGCTAACCATCTACCTGGTTTGTTTCCCTCCCTATAAAATGTTTGTTGGAAGGACAGTAGTTGCCTCTGGGTTTTCAACTGGAGTAGGCTATTTAATTGGTCTCTTTTGGCGTTAAGTTTTTCCAGAATTGACGAGCTATCTGGGTGTTGTTTGTGTTGGCAGTCTAAGTCAGCTATGTCTTTGGCTAAGGAGGAGAATTTCTCCCCTCTCTTCCTCGTTATGTATGCTTTGGTCTTCATAAGCTCCCCTCTGATTGTACTTTTGTGGGCCTCCCAGAGGGTATTGATGTTAGCATCGGGGGAGTCGTTCAAAGAGAAATAGGATTTGATATGTTTAGCTAAGTTGATTATTTGTGTTTTCCCCTTTAGTAGTGACTCGTCCAGTCTCCACTGGAAAGTTCTGAGAGGGGCTGAGGGCCATGTTATTCTACAGGAGACCAAGGAGTGGTCAGACCAGGTGGTGTGTGAGATGTCGGCTGCTTTCATGTAGGAGAGTACTAGGTGGTCTATAAGTATATAATCTAACCTAGAGTAACACCTATTTGGGTTTGAGGAAAAGGTAAAATCTCTCTTCTGCGGGTTCATATATCTCCATGCATCATGAACCCCTAGCAATTTGAGATTCTGCCAGATAGTTTCCATTTTGGGTATTTTAAGTCTTGTATCTGGATTGGTGCAATCTATTTTAGGATTTAGGGGGACATTAAGATCCCCTGCTAGAATTAAAGATCCTTTAATATGTGACAGGATGGAGTTAATAGTAGTATTAATAAACTTGCTTTGGGATCTATTTGGGGCATAGACATTCACTAACGTTATAGGTTTGCCGAATAAAAGACCTGTAACACATAAGAATCTACCATCTTTATCATGTTCCATGTGGGTTTTAGTGAAGGCAATGGATTTATGTATCAATATGCTAACGCCATTGATTTTTTTGGATGGGTTGGAACTGTGAAAGTGCAGGGGATAGCTGGAGGAAAAAAACTTAGGAACATGTCCATACTTGAAATGTGTCTCTTGCAACATTAGGATATGCCCATCTTTCTTGTGTAAATCTATTAAAGCCATTCTGCGCTTATTTGGGCAATTATATCCCTTGACATTTTGGGTGATGATGATTACATCCTGTGTGTTATCCCTACTCATACCTATACTCTTTGTCGGATGTTATGTTAATGAGGTGAGACTTCCTGCCACACTTACCAAGATATATACCCGGGTATTTCTCTCTGTGAAGGAAAATAAAAACAATAACAACAAAAAAGAAAACAAAAAAAAAATTACAGATAACAAATTAACATTGCAAGCACTACCTCCTAGTATGAGGAGTGTTGGTTGCAACATCAACACTAAGGGAGAATAGCTCTCCCATCTGGCTGAGAGAAAGCAAGATCTAACAGTAAACCTAGCAAAGCTATAACAACAGATTTTTGTGAATTTGAACATATAAATGTAACAATTATTAAGTCAAAATAAACTTTGTCAACTTGTGGCCTTGTATCTTAAACAACAGGCCTCTGAAATGTATCACTAACAGTAAGAACATTAGATAACCACTACTTGTATGCTGGGTGCTACCTATGCCTCACAACATATCTATGTATTCTTGGGGAAGTCCACAAACCGCAGCACCTACAAAAAGAATTATATAAGGTTTGCAATTCAAGATAGTAAAAAGGATACTATTTAAACAGTCTCAATCATCCCTTCTCCTTCATCTGCAGCTGACTGTTTGAATTGGGTCGACAAATCTTTTTTTGCTGAACTTGTTGCTACTCTTTTCTCTGTGGCAGAGGGCCACCGTTGGCTCCTGAGCTTGATTGTTCCTGGGTAGCCTGTGTTTTCACCCCGTCCGGGGTTGAAATGTCTAGGTCTGTGCACACCTTTGGAATATCTTCCGGTGAAGAACATATGAATCTCTTACCCTGCCGTAGAATTATGAGATGGAAGGGGAATCCCCATCTGTATAGAATGTTCATCTTTCGAAGTAATAAAGTGAGCGGCTTAAGCTCCTTTCTTTTGGCGAGGGTTCTTTGGGAAAAGTCCGCGTAGAATTGTATATCCGCGTTCTCATAATTTATGGGTTGTTTCTCACGGGCCTGCTTCATAATTTCTTCCTTTTGAAGTTTGTAATGCGGACAATCACATCCCTTGGGGGCTGTGATTCCAGAGGCTTGGGTCGCAGTGCCCTATGGGCTCTATCTATGTCTATTTTTGAAGGAGACTCTGTTTGTTTTAGGAAGTTGAAGAGGTCTTGAAGGTATTGGTCCAAGTCAGTGACAGGGATAGCTTCGGGGATACCCCTGATTCTAATGTTGTGCCTTCTGCCTCTATTCTCTGCGTCATCCAGTTTTTCTTCCAGGTCCTGAATTCCTCCATTCTGTTTAAGAATAATGTTATGGAGGTCTGTTATTGCTAAAGCGTGTGCATCTTGTGTGCTCTCCACTGCTTCCACCCTGTGACCAATTTCTACCATTTCCTTCTTGAGATCACTGATTTCATCTTTAATGCATTGTTTTACTTGCAAGATTAAGGTGGAAAAGTCTTTTTTTTAGGGGAGGGATTCAAATAAAACTTTTGGTATTGTAATAATGTCAGTTGTAGTTTCTGTGTCAGATTCTGACGAAGAGGTTGCTGCAAGTGACTCAGGGTCTTCTGTGATACTGGTAGCAGTAGATTGGGCTTCCACTGACTTAAAATAGTTGTTAACAAAGGGAGTTGTATGGCCACGTGGCTTGGGGCCTAATCCCTTTTTGCTAAGCTTCTTAGGGGACATGTTTATTTCTTGCGTGTGCAGCTGCTCAGCTCAGGTCTTGCTTATGAATTGTTAAGTGAGACCTTTAAGATCAGCATATGTTTATAGATGGGTCTCCAATGTGATAAAGTAGTAGGTGCAGCCCGAATGCAGGGTCAGAACCTCTGCAACTGGTATACTCGATTCTGTAAAAGGAAGTAACCTTACCATGGGTCACAGACCACACGTCTTTGTAATTCTCTGTCTGGGAAATGATATATCTTTCAAATTAGCTATTTATCTATCAAATCTATCTATCAATCGTATCTATCAAATGTATATTGCATCTATTGATCTATGCAATTCGTATCTATCAAATGTATATTGCATCTATTGATCTATGCAATTTGTATATATCAAATGTATATTGCATCTATTGATCTGCCTTGCTGCTCCTTTCAGGCAGGCCAGCTCTTTGCATAGAGGCCCACAGACTCTGTAACAGATCTCTCTTGCAGGGAGAGGTGCAGCCAGAATGCAGGGTCAGAAACTCTGCAACTGGTATACTTGATTGTGCAAAAGGAAGTATCCTTAGCATGGGTCCCAGAACGCATGTTTTATTGTTATACTCTGTCAGGGAAATTATATAACTATTAATCGTATCAATCAAATATATATTGCATCTATTGATCTCTGTAATTCGTATCGATCAAATGTATATTGCATCTTTTGATCTACCTTGCTGCTCCTTTCAGGCAGGCCAGCTCTTTGCATAGAGGCCCACAGACTCTGTAACAGATCTCTCTTGCAGGGAGAGGTGCAGCCAGAATGCAGGGTCAGAACCTCTGCAACTGGTATACTTGATTGTGCAAAAGGAAGTATCCTTAGCATGGGTCCCAGAATGCATGTTTTATTGTTATACTCTGTCAGGGAAATTATATAACTATTAATCGTATCAATCAAATATATATTGCATCTATTGATCTCTGTAATTCGTATCGATCAAATGTATATTGCATCTTTTGATCTATGTTATTCGTACCTATCAAATGTATATTGCATCTTTTGATCTGCATTGTTGCTCCTTTCAGGCAGGCCAGCTCTTTGCAGAGAGGCCCACAGACTCTGTAACAGATCTCTCTTGCAGGGAGAGGTGCAGCCCGAATGCAGGGTCAGAACCTCTGCAACTGGTATACTCGATTCTGCAAAAGGAAGTAACCTTACCATGGGTCACAGACCACACGTCTTTGTAATTCTCTGTCTGGGAAATGATATATCTTTCAAATTAGCTATTTATCTATCAAATCTATCTAACTATCAATCGTATCTATCAAATGTATATTGCATCTATTGATCTATGCAATTCGTATCTATCAAATGTATATTGCATCTATTGATCTATGCAATTTGTATATATCAAATGTATATTGCATCTTTTGATCTGCATTGTTGCTCCTTTCAGGCAGGCCAGCTCTTTGCAGAGAGGCCCACAGACTCTGTAACAGATCTCTCTTGCAAGGAGAGGTGCAGCCAGAATGCAGGGTCAGAACCTCTGCAACTGGTATACTCGATTGTGCAAAAGGAAGTAACCTTACAATGGGTCTCAGACGGCATGTTTTATTGTTATACTCTGTCAGGGAAATTATATAACTATCAATCGTATCAATCAAATATATATTGCATCTATTGATCTCTGTAATTCATATCGATCAAATGTATATTCCATCTTTTGATCTACAGGGAGTGCAGAATTATTAGGCAAATTAGTATTTTGACCACATCATCCTCTTTATGAATGTTGTCTTACTCCAAGCTGTATAGGCTCGAAAGCCTACTACCATTTAAGCATATTAGGTGATGTGCATCTCTGTAATGAGAAGGGGTGTGGTCTAATGACATCAACACCCTATATCAGGTGTGCATAATTATTAGGCAACTTCCTTTCCTTTGGCAAAATGGGTCAAAAGAAGGACTTGACAGGCTCAGAAAAGTAAAAAATAGTGAGATATCTTGCAGAGGGATGCAGCACTCTTAAAATTGCAAAGCTTCTGAAACGTGATCATCGAACAATCAAGCGTTTCATTCAAAATAGTCAACAGGGTCGCAAGAAGCTTGTGGAAAAACCAAGGCGCAAAATAACTGCCCATGAACTGAGAAAAGTCAAGCGTGCAGCTGCCAAGATGCCACTTGCCACCAGTTTGGCCATATTTCAGAGCTGCAACATCACTGGAGTGCCCAAAAGCACAAGGTGTGCAATACTCAGAGACATGGCCAAGGTAAGAAAGGCTGAAAGACGACCACCACTGAACAAGACACACAAGCTGAAACGTCAAGACTGGGCCAAGAAATATCTCAAGACTGATTTTTCTAAGGTTTTATGGACTGATGAAATGAGAGTGAGTCTTGATGGGCCAGATGGATGGGCCCGTAGCTGGATTGGTAAAGGGCAGAGAGCTCCAGTCCGACTCAGACGCCAGCAAGGTGGAGGTGGAGTACTGGTTTGGGCTGGTATCATCAAAGATGAGCTTGTGGGGCCTTTTCGGGTTGAGGATGGAGTCAAGCTCAACTCCCAGTCCTACTGCCAGTTTCTGGAAGACACCTTCTTCAAGCAGTGGTACAGGAAGAAGTCTGCATCCTTCAAGAAAAACATGATTTTCATGCAGGACAATGCTCCATCACACGCGTCCAAGTACTCCACAGCGTGGCTGGCAAGAAAGGGTATAAAAGAAGAAAATCTAATGACATGGCCTCCTTGTTCACCTGATCTGAACCCCATTGAGAACCTGTGGTCCATCATCAAATGTGAGATTTGCAAGGAGGGAAAACAGTACACCTCTCTGAACAGTGTCTGGGAGGCTGTGGTTGCTGCTGCACGCAATGTTGATGGTGAACAGATCAAAACACTGACAGAATCCATGGATGGCAGGCTTTTGAGTGTCCTTGCAAAGAAAGGTGGCTATATTGGTCACTGATTTGTTTTTGTTTTGTTTTTGAATGTCAGAAATGTATATTTGTGAATGTTGAGATGTTATATTGGTTTCACTGGTAAAAATAAATAATTGAAATGGGTATATATTTGTTTTTTGTTAAGTTGCCTAATAATTATGCACAGTAATAGTCACCTGCACACACAGATATCCCCCTAAAATAGCTATAACTAAAAACAAACTAAAAACTACTTCCAAAACTATTCAGCTTTGATATTAATGAGTTTTTTGGGTTCATTGAGAACATGGTTGTTGTTCAATAATAAAATTAATCCTCAAAAATACAACTTGCCTAATAATTCTGCACTCCCTGTATGTTATTCGTACCTATCAAATGTATATTGCATCTTTTGATCTGCCTTGCTGCTCCTTTCAGGCAGGCCAGCTCTTTGCAGAGAGGCCCACAGACTCTGTAACAGATCTCTCTTGCAGGGAGAGGTGCAGCCAGAATGCAGGGTCAGAAACTCTGCAACTGTTATACTCGATTCTGCAAAAGGAAGTAACCTTACCATGGGTCACAGACCCCACGTCTTTGTAATTCTCTGTCTGGGAAATGATATATCTTTCAAATTAGCTATTTATCTATCAAATCTATCTAACTATCAATCGTATCTATCAAATGTATATTGCATCTATTGATCTATGCAATTCGTATCTATCAAATGTATATTGCATCTATTGATCTATGCAATTCGTATATATCAAATGTATATTGCATCTATTGATCTATGTAATTCGTATCTATCAAATGTATATTGCATGTATTGATCTATGGAATTCGTATCTATCAAATGTATATTGCATCTATTGATCTATGTAGTTCATATCTATCAAATGTTTATTGCATCTTTTGATCTATGTAGTTCATATCTATCAAATGTATATTGCATCTTTTGATCTATGTAATTCGTATCTATCAAATGTATATTGCATCTATTGATCTATGTAATTCGTATCTATCAAATGTATATTGCATCTTTTGATCTATGTAATTCGTATCTATCAAATGTAAATTGCATCTTTTGATCTATGTAATTCGTATCTATCAAATGTATATTGCATCTTTTGATCTATGTAATTGGTATCCATCAAATGTATATTGCATCTATTGATCTATGTAATCTATGTATCTATCTATCAAATCTATCGATCTCGTGGTTGTGCAAATGGACTGTTTGCGGTTGTTTGCGGTGCGTTACACGGGGAGTTTGGTCTGTCACTGTGAAGCAGGCGTAACCCTTCCACTACCTGATCTATACAACATCATACCTTATGTTTTAAAGCACGTTGTTCCAAACAATTTAGGAATGTTATGTGATTTATGCCCTTTATGGATTAAAACCAGACTCTGCATCAACTATGTAATTTTCCGTGGGAGTTTTGCCATGGATCCCCCTCCGGCATGCCACAGTCCAGGTGTTAGTTCCCTTGAAACAACTTTTCCATCACTATTGTGGCCAGAAAGAGTCCCTGTGGGTTTTAAAATTCGCCTGCCTATTGAAGACAAGGCGGTTCGCCTGGTTTGCCCGTTCGCGAACAGTTGCGGAAGTTCGAGTCCGCTGTTCGCAAACGGAAAATTTTAAGTTTGCGACATCACTAATCACCAATACAGATTATTAGTGAAAATACAGAAAATTAACAATCACAATGACTTTCCTTATATTTCAAGATGCTACCACCCTGATAACTCCTCCACCATCGGCACTCAACTGTTTATTTTTAGTCTTTCAGAAGGAGCTCCCCATACCTTTTTCTCCCACCTCAGGTCTCAGCAGAAAACCTCAGAAGAAAAGTGAAACAATAGTGCAATCGAGCTTAGCAAACAGCCTGCACTAAAAGGAACATACTCACAGGGTTACATGAAGAAATTGAAGATTTTATTCAGAAAGCTTTAATAAAATACAATAAAAATCTCAAAGTATGAATAAAAAATCTCAACCGATTTTGCTAGACACAGCTGCCTTTTTCAAAAGCAGTTAAAACCACTTTGGAAAAAAGTTAAAAAACATGTATCAACCTTGTTATATTTTATATGGTAAATCAACCCAACCTAGCTAATTCCTGCATTGATGACACCTGTGCACGGAAAAGGTTTACAAATAAAGGGTATATCCTACTATTCAGCAAGGAGGAACTGAGAAATCAATTAATCTGGAATAAAAAACAATTAAAATAATAAATGATAATGTCTAATTTAAATTTAGACATTCCTCCTAGTTGAACATTTTACGATCTAGAATAATTTGTACATATATTTTATCTATGATATTCCGAAATCAAAAATTATAATCAACAAAAAAGTTGATCACGTGATAAAAGTGACCAATCACATCAATGTAAATGCAGTCGTTCTCATATAAGTGGTGTTAGACTTATAGTTACCAATCAGGTAGAAATTTGGAAACTGTCACATGATATACTGTAGGTCATGTGAATAAGGTAACCAATAAAAGACAATTCTACAATAAATCCCAAGTAGCCAATAAGACTAGATGTTAGTATCACGTTTCAATCAAGTAGTGTTTTAACTAGAAGTTCCCTTTTAGGTACTCCAGTAATGATGTAATCACATGAATAGACCAATTGTATGAAACATATTTTCTGTTACAAAATACATAAGAAAAACATAAAAAAAAATAGTGCAATGCTGCCCCTGCAGATTTCTGGCTAATTGGCCGATAGCAGGGAGTGTCAGTCAACACGATTGTATTCGATCGGGTTGATTTCTGTCCGCGGCCTCAGAGCAGGCAGACAAGTTATGGAGCAGTGGTCCCAATATGTAATTTAAAAACAAAGAATTAGTGAGCATATACTTGTTTACACTTATGATTCACAAAGTGCTCTACCAGGAAGGAACAACAGCTCAGTTTCTTGTTCTATGGTGAGTTACCACTAAGAAGAAACCTCTTTTAGCCCAGTTGTGCTTTTCACAGAGGCATCTGCGTAGATTGGTGGATAAAATGTCCTTTGTGATGTTTAAGTTGCTGAATTTTATAAACTCCCAATAGTGTGAATGTGATTCAACAGGGAACACAGGGCCGGTGTTCTATAATGTTTTCCTACCGTGTTACGTTTTCCTACCTATGGCCACGCCTACAATAAACTTGCAAATACCCTTTGCACGCATGTGCTCACTGCCGCAGTCGGCAAACATTATAGAACACTGTCCACAATTTTGGCACTTGGGGACATCAGGCTTCCTATAACTATGTTAGTTTATTCTATATATTCAATATTATTATACTAATTTCTTTGATTAAAGGAGTGAACGTATTTCAATAAAGCAAACATAATATAAATAGTTACAAAATTGGCGGGTATTAGCGTTTCATCATGAAAGGGAATGTTTGTAACTACTTATTACTACTAATTATGTTTGCTTTATTGAAATACGTTCACTCCTTTAATCAAATAAATTAGTATGATAATATTGAATATACAGAATAAAATAACAGTTGTAGGAAGCTTTTTTGGGGAAATGGTATTTTGATATCCCCAGCTAGTGCCGACATTATGGACGGTGTTCTGTAGTATTTGTTTATTGTAGGCTGGTGTTCTATAATGTTTTTCTGTGGCAGTGAGCGCATGCGTGCAAAGGGTATTTGCAAGTTAATTGTAGCCATGGCTGTAGGTAGGAAAATGTAACGCGGTAGGGAAACATTACAGAACACCGTAACGAGCCATTTCGGGGCCCGAGGCAGGATGACAAAATGGGGCTCCCTGTCTCCCCCCACCCCCAACCCTGCCCTTCCCCACCCACAACCCGCCCACAACCACGCCCCACCCCATCCACAACTCCGCCCATCCCATCCCAAGGAGTGAACGTATTTCAATAAAGCAAACATAATATAAATAGTTACAAAATTGGCGGGTATTAGCGTTTCATCATGAAAGGGAATGTTTGTAACTACTTATTACTACTAATTATGTTTGCTTTATTGAAATACGTTCACTCCTTTAATCAAATAAATTAGTATGATAATATTGAATATACAGAATAAAATAACAGTTGTAGGAAGCTTTTTTGGGGAAATGGTATTTTGATATCCCCAGCTAGTGCCGACATTATGGACGGTGTTCTGTAGTATTTGTTTATTGTAGGCTGGTGTTCTATAATGTTTTTCTGTGGCAGTGAGCGCATGCGTGCAAAGGGTATTTGCAAGTTAATTGTAGCCATGGCTGTAGGTAGGAAAATGTAACGCGGTAGGGAAACATTACAGAACACCGTAACGAGCCATTTCGGGGCCCGAGGCAGGATGACAAAATGGGGCTCCCTGTCTCCCCCCACCCCCAACCCTGCCCTTCCCCACCCACAACCCGCCCACAACCACGCCCCACCCCATCCACAACTCCGCCCATCCCATCCCAAACCCCGCCCCCACTATTTTTTAAATGAAAAATAGGAGAAAAACAATTTCAAGTGACAGTATACATCGATTTTCATATAACTGCATGTAATAGACGCTACTATAAAGAAGAATATGCACATATACTGATATAAAAATCCAGTATAAAGCCTTTTAAAAACTTACTTAGAAGCTGCCAGTTTAGCACTGTTGGTGAGGCTAGTCTGGGACACCCAATAAAAGTGTAAATGTGAATAAGATGGATTGGAGCGCCTAAGGAGGCAGAAAATCCTGTTATTCCCCTCTGGAAACACATAAATACAGAAAACAGAGGCAGAGCTCATCAAGAACAGATATAAATAAGGAAAGATGCACAGTATGTAAAAACTCAAAAACATATACACTTTAATGATACTTATTAAACCATACACACTGCATTCATGCCAATACAAAACTTCAGGGATGTTTCCCTTAAAATTAACAAGCCACAATAAGTGAATATATAAATCAGAGTACATAGATCTGGAGAAGGGACTGGGGAAGCAGGAACAGGCAGACCCCCCCCCCCCCTCTCCTGCATATGAAAAGACCCATTACACAACCAGGAGTCTATAGACATTAGGGCTTGGTTAGGAGTCTGAAAATCAGCACAATGTTATTGAAAAATAAGCAAAACTATACATGTTTACAAAAACACTCCCCAAAGGGCTATATAAATGGATCGTACGCTAAACATTTATGCAAAGAAGAATCTAGTGTACAATGTACCTTGAAGGTAATGCACAACATTTTATTTAAAAAAAAAAGCCACAAATGTAGATCTCTATAACATTGTATATATTGCAATATTTCTGAATATAATGAAGAATTATGCTGACAATTAGGGACAGTTGAGTTGAACTGGGCCTTATTTTTATGTTTTTCTATGATGAGAACAAGGACATTACAGTGACGCAAACCTTAAGTTGCTTAATAAAGGGATAGTAAACCCCAAACTTTTCTCGTATGATTTAGATAGAGCGTACAATTGTAAATAACTTTCCAATTTTATTCTATTATCAAATTTTCTTCATTCTCTTATTATCCATTGCTGAAGGGACAGCATTGCACTACTAACAGGAAGCTGAAAATATCTATTTAGCCAATCACAAGAGACAAATGTGTGCAGGCACCAATTAGCAGCAGCTCCCACTAGTGTAGAATATGTGCATATTCATTTTTAACAAGGGATACTAAGAGAAAGAAGCACCTTTGAAAATATGTTAATTTAAAAGTGTCTTAAAATTACATGCTCTATCTGAATCATGCAAGTTTAATTTTGACTTTCCAATCCCTTTAAAGTGTCTGAACTTCACAAGAAATGCTAGTTTAGCACCATGGGAATTGTAGTTCCAAAATCTCTGGAATGCAAAGGTTGAGGACCCCTGCCTTAAAGGGACCTCAATATATTAAACAACAAAGAACATTTGATAGTGGAATTACTATTCCTACAATTTAAAGAGTTCAAGAAGTATGCTCGCAGTCATCACTGAGTTGAGCTGTTCAGTTGTTGGAATGATTATAAACTAGATAAGATAAAGAAAGGCAAGCACATGTACTTTACAGTTTACAAATAGATATTGGTTAGAAGACTATCTGACCAGTTTTTCAGCAAATTTCCTTAAAAGGGACCTAAGTATATCTGAATATGAACATATCCTACATGAGTGGGAGCTAGCTGGTGATTGGTATCTACACACATTTGTCTCTTGTGATTGACTGACTAGATGTGTTCAGCTGTCAGCAGTGCATTGTTGCTCCTTCAGCAAAGGACATCAAGGGAATGAAGCAGATTTGATAATAGAAGTAAATTGGAAAGTTGAATGTTCTATATAAATCGTGAAAGAAAAAAATTGTGTTTCATGTCCCTTTAAGGAACTTCATAGTGGTAGTCTGAATGTCTTATCATGCAGGGAATTTAAAGGGATAATAAGATCAAAATGGAAATTTTCATGGGTGCATTTCCTTTTGAATAGAAGCATTTTTGCATTATACTTTCATTAGCAAAAACACTTTTGGTAAAAGTTCTTACTGTTTTTCAGTGGCATACTCACATATTCTGGACCCATGCACCAGTATTCAGCACTACACCTTCTCAGGGAGTCAGCAGTGACTTGTATGACACAAATTAAGTCTTGTATGTGTAGAAAAGGCATGTGAGACTTACATCACTAAGGTAAACATCCCGATCCCAGTCAGACAATAGCCATATATACAAAAAGAGTCATTATACAGTTGTATCGGTACAGACCTTAAACTGTGATTTTCTTTGTCGTTCAGCTCCTGCTCTCTTAAATCAGCAACTCTCGTCAATAGCACTGGCTTACCGTGGACTTACTTGCCTGGGGGGTGAATAAATACTTCCACTTCTCTCCCAGCTCTGCTTGCCGCGGCCCGGATTTCCTTTGGATAGCAGTTAGAGATACGTCAGTGGACTCCTCCTACTCCAAGCGGCTTAAACACTTTTCTCCAACAGCACTGGATCTGTAGAATCAGAGGACGGAGACCTCACTCCGTAAGTAGTAGATAGTATAAAAAGGATGAGCAACAATGGATCTTTAATAATTTTCCATAACTTTATTTCAAATTAAAAGACAATGACAATCCACCTTGTAGCTCAAAAAATAGGCTGTGAAACGGTCTTACGCGTTTTGGCGTTAGCCTTAATCATAGACCCTACCCCACCTGTGTGCTTAAAGCCTTGTTTTAAAGCCAGGTGAATCATTACAATTGGTTAAAAGAACATACGCCTACTTTATGCCTTTAAACATGTATACAGGGAAATA
Organism: Bombina bombina; assembly: GCF_027579735.1. Taxonomy (NCBI): domain Eukaryota; kingdom Metazoa; phylum Chordata; class Amphibia; order Anura; family Bombinatoridae; genus Bombina; species Bombina bombina. The sequence goes on from NC_069503.1 coordinate 568,187,481, forward strand.
CTCCAAACAGATCATTATTTTGTGTATAAACATGCCGGACCTGCAAAATAAAATGTAACAGCCCAATCGGCTTTACCAGCAGTACTGACAAGTATACACAAAACATATCTTTATATACAATAGCGAAGTCAAACAGCAAATTATTCTTAAACCAATTATATTTACTTAAATAATATGGTTATAATGTATCTATTTCAATTAAACCTCAGTTATATTAACACAGTTTGTAGCATTTGATAATTCCTCTTATCCATTAACCATTTCTACATGTTATTAGCATTCTTCACGAAACTTATATAGGCAAGTTCTCCAATTCAAACTTATTATATAGGATATTAAAGGGACAGATACCGAAATAAGTTTTTTTATTATTCCCAGTAATTTATAATATCCATGTCAGAATTATATCCCCATGGTATTTGTGTGCGTAATTTATGAATCCAATACACTTCCTGTCTACAGAGAGTACGAAATTTATTTCCTCCTCTGGGATGATTCCTTATCTGTTCTATGGTTGACCATGAAAAGGTGCTGGAATTCTGAGCATGTTTGTCTATAAAGTGTTTGGACAGAGCTGAGCACCTTATATTATTCTTTATATAAGAAAAATGTTCTCTTATACGGGTAAATATGTCCCTAGTGGTCATACCCACGTATTGACCCGTACATTCAGTACATTCCATTAGATATATCACGAATTTAGAAGTACAGTTAATACAGCTTCTGGTTTCAAAAACTTCTCCCGTTGAATGGGATTTAAACTTGTCAGTAATATTAATAAAATTGCATGCCTTACATTTTTTGCTCCCACATTTATATGTACCTCTGTGTTTTAACCATGAACTAGTCGATGGTATAGACTTTAACATACTGGGGGACAATATATTTTGTAGACTAGGACTTTTAGAGTACACAAATCTACATCATTTGTCAATAGTACTTTTTAGGGTGTCATCACCATAGACTATCGGGAGGTATTTCTTTATTATAGTACAAATATCCTTATACTGGTTAGAGTGTTGAGTGATAAAGACCGGTCTATTATCCCTTTCTTTTCTCTTCTTCATTATTAACAGCTGGTCCCTTTCCATTTTACTCACTTCCTTCTCTGCTTTTTTAATTGTACTAGCTGTATATCCTCTCTCCTGTAGTCTTTTCTTTAGGATAGCACTTTCCCGATTGCAAATCACAGGATTTGAACAGTTTCTTTTCACCCTCATAAGCTGTCCCTTGGCTATTCCGCCAAAGACATGCTTAGGGTGATTACTTGTTGCATGCAGTATCGTATTGCCTGAAATTGGTTTGTGATAAAGGAAAGTGCTAACCTTTTCTTCTTCTTCATTACCTTTAAGAGTAATATCTAGAAAATTGATCTCTCTTTTGTTCCATTTATGTGTAAAGGTAATGCCACAATCTGATTCATTTAGATATTTTAAAAACTCTTTGGCATCATTCTCTGTTGTATTCCAGATTATGATCAGGTTGTCTATTAATCTTTTATATCGACTAATATCTTGTAGGTAGGGGTTGTTATCTCCGTAAATTATTATTCTCTCCCACCAACCTAAAAATAGGTTGGCGTATGATGGGGCAAAGCGTGCACCCATCGCCGTACCTAATCTCTGGAGGTAATACTCTCCTTTGAACATAAAAGAATTGTGTTCTAACAAAAATGTGGTTATATCAAGGATATACTCTATCATACCATCATCATAATCAGTTTTATTTTCAAGAAAGTTTTTTACTGCTTTCAGGCCTAAATGATGAGGTATGGTAGAGTATAAAGACACCACATCCACAGTAAGCCAACTGTGGGTATTATTCCATTCAAAATTATTCAACAGATTAATAATGTGTGTAGTGTCTCTAACAAAGCTTGGGAGCCCATTCACAATGAGCTGTAATATGTCATCTAACCATTCACTTAGGGGTTCTAGAAGAGAGCCATTTCCAGACACTATAGGTCGACCTTTAATGTTTTCCAACCCCTTATGGGTCTTAGGCAGATGGTAAAATATGGGTGTATGTGGATATTCCACCATAAGATAGTCAAAAGTGTTTCTATCAATATAGCCATGTTTAAGACCAGTGTCTAAAATATGTGCTAACTTTCTTTTAAAGATCTGATTAGGATTACTTCTTAGATGTATGTATGTATTAGTGTCCAATATTTGGCATTTTGCTTCTGCTATATACCAATCCCTATTGCAGACAACATTATTTCCACCTTTATCTGATCTTTTTATGATCAAATCTTCCTTCTTTTGTAGTTGAATAAGTGCTTCTCTTTTCTTGTAAGTTAGATTGTGTGTTTTTTGTTCACATTTATATTTTAATATTTCTAAATCTTCAACTACTCTCTTGTGGAATAATTCAAGGGATTTACCCCTGGTCTGCAATGGATAAAATTCTGATTTACACTTATACCCTACATGTTGTATAGTACTCGTATCTGTAATATTAAGAATAAAATAGACAAAACAAAACGCGCTTCCCAGAAATAAACTAAATTCCACTTATGGTCTTGAAGGGATCTATTGATTCGTATTTGACCCCCAAAAAAACAAAATATATATACAAATAAAATTTGAGTATACCAGGGTGTATATATTTCAGCTGCTATAATGGCTCTGTACTTAGGTTTAAAAAACTGTATACAGTATAAAGTTAAAAAGAAGACATAATGCACTGGTCCATAACTCACAGTACAATATAAATGCCTATACACATTGAAAAAGGAAAGTAAAAATTAAAAAGTAAAAAGTGACAATGCAGGTTGAGGTAGAAAACAAGATTGTAAGGAGTAAAAATACTTCCCAAAGTTCAATATGGCGAGTGGGTGCAGCTCCAGTGAGAGTTACAGGGCTGTGTTCCTGATCGTAAGGAAGGCTAGAAAACAAAAGAAGACACAGAGCGCATCCCACTCTAATTGTAACACCGTATTTAATGGAACAGAAATCAGAGTGTATAAAACACACGTACAAAATAAACAGAATAAAAAAGCACTATCACCAAGTCCGGGTCCTTTGTATCTGACACTTGTGGGTGTGTTCTCCGTCACCCCGTCGGCTGTGTCCTCTGAAGAGCTTCTGGAAAGCCGTGAGGGGACTCGCCGTGTCGGGAGATACTCAGCAAACAGCACCAGAGTTAGAATGTCCCGGATGAGGAGTTAGAGCAGCCTCAACGCGTTTCTTCAGGCTGCGACCTGACTTTTTCAAGAGGAAGTATGACACTCCATTGTTGTAGATCCGTTTTAAAAGACCTGGGTCAGGCGCGGCTCCTGGGGAGATGATTAAATTGGCTAAAAGTTTGTCAATGATGTGGAAGCGAGGCTGCACATTCCTCTGACACCGGTCTGGTCTTTTTTTGTCTGTATAGCGTCTACTGAATCAAATACATTTGTAAAATACATTACTAGTACTCATTCGTATGATCAATTATAAACATAGAACCTTACAGTTTAAAATTAGTTAATAACAAATAAAAAAACGTACTCATTTGATTCAAAGTAATGAAAAGCGAACATTATTTACAATCTACTTAATGAAATGTTAGCAAAAGATTCTTTAATATTTTTAACATGTTAATATCATAATATTAAAACCTCCTTGAATTTGTCCTCATTATTGGGGTATATTTATACTGAGGACTGGCAATCTACCCACAAAATAAATTTAAATTTGCAATAAAATACTTGTATATAGGTGAGTTGAGGTGAATTTCTCTAGTAGGAGAAAAAGAAAAAGAGCGCATCCACGATCTAAGTGCAGTAAATGGGTATACAGTTTATTGAATAGATAAAACACATATAAAATTTACACTCACAAAGGTGCCCTCAAACATATGAGGTATGCTCGTTCCTTAAAAGTAGTACACAGCAAGCTACTCCAGCACAATCGAACCTCCTTGCGGTCCCCCTCCGTGTAGGTTGATATAAAGTACAATCAAGTATTTCAGGGTATTTCGTAGAGCTAAGTGTGCTGTGAGCTACGTTGTGTTTAGAGGAAATTTTGTGAAAGTTCAGTTTGGATGACAAACTATAAAAGCCGGCTAATAGTTTGAATCAAACAGCATTCACAGTCCCTTCTCCTCACACGTCAGATTATGGGCGTGGCCTTACGCGTTTCGCGGCTCCTCCCGCTTCGTCAGAGGCTATGCCCATAATGACCATAATCTGCCCTTATGTATGGTTGTGTGCATCACACCTCCAATTGCTGATTTGATGAACTATGGGGGCGTGTGATATGGGTGTATCCTGGTAGATAGTTACAGTGTGTGTCTGTTTACGTTCTCTGTGCTGTCTAATATGTAGCGCAATGGCTAGTCAGAACTTGCCCCTTGTCTAACACAGCATATAAAGAGTTTATATTAAACATACATACATCTCATATATAAATAGCCAAACCAAAAACACTCCAGAATGGCATATTTAGGCTTGACATACAATTTGACAAGTATAGAACATAGGTAGAAAAAAAACATTATTTGAATAAAAAACAATTATAAAAGTAGAAAACGAACCGTATAAAAACAAACATTGTGATTAGTTGCAATAGACATTTATCCATTGCGAGTATATCTAAAAAGCAATCAATGTAAAAATTAAATTAAAAAAAGATTTTTTAAAAACATTTACACGCTGCTAGTGGAAAAAAGAAAAAGAGAAAAGTGAATTGGATCCCTCTTTCTATGTTTATGTGTCAAGAAATGCTGCTAAATCAGTATCACGGTTGAGACCCCCTGGACCCAATGTCTGCAATTTATGGATCCAGAAGGTCTCCCGTTTTCCGAGTCGAAGCAGACGATTTCCGCCTCTTATATCTCTTTTTACATGTTCAATCCCAACAATGGTAAGACCAGTATTATCCTGATTATGTGTCTCTAGAAAGTGTGCTGATACACCATGATTATCTATACCTGCCTCTATATTTCTAAGGTGTTCGCTAAATCTAGTTTTCATACAGCGCTTAGTGCACCCTATATAGATCCTATCACACGAACACCTCAGAAGATATACCACATAGTTAGTTCTACATGTGATAAGATCTTTGATTTCGTACTGTCTGTCATTTTTTGTTGCCCCAAAGAAATGATTGCTTGCATCCATATGGCTACAGCAAGTGCATCCTTTTCTTCCACACTTAAATGAGCCTTGGGCTTGTTTCTCTAACCAATTTTTACTTTTTATATTTGATCTTAGCATACTAGGACTTATTCTATTTCGTACATTGATATTTCTTTTGAAAATAACCTGTCCTTTGTTGTTTAGCATATCCTTCAGAATGGGGTCTTGCATGAGGATAGGCCAATGCTTTTTGACTGCTCCCTCAATGTCTCTTGCTGCCCTATTATACCTTGTAACTAAATGGACCTTTCGTTTGTCTGGTATCCTCTTATCTACACTTTCCATTCTTTCTTTGTTAATCAAGGTTTTCCTATCCATTCTATCCACTTTTCCTTTTGTATCATTAAGTAATCTCCGTGGATACCCTTTTGCCAAGAACCTATTTGTAATTGTATCTGATTCTTTTTGAAAGTCATTTTCTTTGGCACAGTTTCTTTTCGCTCTTTGGTACTGACCTAATGGAATGTTTCTCTTCCACTTGCTGTGGTGCCCACTATCAGCATGTAGGTACCCATTAGTGTCTGTGGGTTTCCTATACAGTTTAGTATATATGTTACCTTGTTCCTGTATTATTTCCAAATCCAAAAATGTCACCCTAGTTGGACTGGACTCCATAGTGAAGCTTAAATTGAGTGTATTTCTATTGGTATATTCAACAAATTCTGTTAACTTCTCTGTGGTACCCCGCCAGACAATCAGTATATCGTCTATATATCAGTACCAATGCGTGATGTGCTCCCTATATGGATTTTCTGGATTGAAGACAAATAGATCCTCCCACCAGCCCATATATAGATTGGCGAAGTCAGGGGCAAATTTCGTCCCCATGGCCGTCCCCCTGGTTTGGAGGAAATATTTGCCCTCAAATAGGAAATAGTCTAGAAGAGGAGGCACAAAACATACCAATTGTACATAGCTCATTAAAACAAAAATCCTCGTTTTATCCATACAATTCAAAGGGGAACTGTATTTCTGTATTTGAGAGCCTACTAGAGAAGGAGATTTCTGAGATTTGTATTAAAGATAATGAGAGGAGAAAAACAAGAAAGGGAAACCTTTCAAAAGCAGAAAAAACTGCATTAAAAAACCTCAGTGAAAATAGAGACCTGGTGATTCGGAGCGCCGATAAAGGCGGAGGAATCGTAGTGCAGGATAAAAGGGAATACATTATGGAGGCAGATAGGTTGCTGAACGATAAAGATACCTATCAGAGGTTATTTTACAACCCCACTAAAGAATTTTTGGAGGAATATAATACACTGATCTCCAAAGGTAAAACAGATTGAGTACTAAACAATCAGGAATACAGATATTTGATTGTTGAGGACCCGGTTCTCCCTATTTTCTACCATCTGCCAAAAATCCACAAGGGACTAAACAACCCCCCAGGCAGACCCATTGTGTCAGGGATTGGAGGCCTAACAACCAAACTATCTGAATACATAGATCATATACTTAAACCATTGGTACCATGTTTAAGATCCTATGTACAGGACACACTTCATATATTGAAAATATTAAAAGATCTAACTTGGCAAGAGAATTGTATCTGGGTGACCATGGATGTATGCTCGCTATATACCTCAATACCACATGCATTAGGTATTACAGCTGTCAAATATTTTTGCGGTAAATGTGGCTACATCAATGAGACCCAGGTAGAATTTTTGGAGAAGGCAATTGATTTTGTATTGAAGAAAAACTATTTCCTATTTGAGGGCAAATATTTCCTCCAAACCAGGGGGACGGCCATGGGGACGAAATTTGCCCCTGACTTCGCCAATCTATATATGGGCTGGTGGGAGGATCTATTTGTCTTCAATCCAGAAAATCCATATAGGGAGCACATCACGCATTGGTACCGATATATAGACGATATACTGATTGTCTGGCGGGGTACCACAGAGAAGTTAACAGAATTCGTTGAATATACCAATAGAAATACACTCAATTTAAGCTTCACTATGGAGTCCAGTCCAACTAGGGTGACATTTTTGGATTTGGAAATAATACAGGAACAAGGTAACATATATACTAAACTGTATAGGAAACCCACAGACACTAATGGGTACCTACATGCTGATAGTGGGCACCACAGCAAGTGGAAGAGAAACATTCTATTAGGTCAGTACCAAAGAGCGAAAAGAAACTGTGCCAAAGAAAATGACTTTCAAAAAGAATCAGATACAATTACAAATAGGTTCTTGGCAAAAGGGTATCCACGGAGATTACTTAATGATACAAAAGGAAAAGTGGATAGAATGGATAGGAAAACCTTGATTAACAAAGAAAGAATGGAAAGTGTAGATAAGAGGATACCAGACAAACGAAAGGTCCATTTAGTTACAAGGTATAATAGGGCAGCAAGAGACATTGAGGGAGCAGTCAAAAAGCATTGGCCTATCCTCATGCAAGACCCCATTCTGAAGGATATGCTAAACAACAAAGGACAGGTTATTTTCAAAAGAAATATCAATATACGAAATAGAATAAGTCCTAGTATGCTAAGATCAAATATAAAAAGTAAAAATTGGTTAGAGAAACAAGCCCAAGGCTCATTTAAGTGTGGAAGAAAAGGATGCACTTGCTGTAGCCATATGGATGCAAACAATCATTTCTTTGGGGCAACAAAAAATGACAGACAGTACGAAATCAAAGATCTTATCACATGTAGAACTAACTATGTGGTATATCTTCTGAGGTGTTCGTGTGATAGGATCTATATAGGGCGCACTAAGCGCTGTATGAAAACTAGATTTAGCGAACACCTTAGAAATATAGAGGCAGGTATAGATAATCATGGTGTATCAGCACACTTTCTAGAGACACATAATCAGGATAATACTGGTCTTACCATTGTTGGGATTGAACATGTAAAAAGAGATATAAGAGGCGGAAATTGTCTGCTTCGACTCAGACAACGGGAGACCTTCTGGATCCATAAATTGCAGACATTGGGTCCAGGGGGTCTCAACCGTGATATTGATTTAGCAGCATTTCTTGACACATAAACATAGAAAGAGGGATCCAATTCACTTTTCTCTTTTTCTTTTTTCCACTAGCAGCGTGTAAATGTTTTTAAAAAATCTTTTTTTAATTTAATTTTTACATTGATTGCTTTTTAGATATACTCGCAATGGATAAATGTCTATTGCAACTAATCACAATGTTTGTTTTTATACGGTTCGTTTTCTACTTTTATAATTGTTTTTTATTCAAATAATGGTTTTTTTCTACCTATGTTCTATACTTGTCAAATTGTATGTCAAGCCTAAATATGCCATTCTGGAGTGTTTTTGGTTTGGCTATTTATATATGAGATGTATGTATGTTTAATATAAACTCTTTATATGCTGTGTTAGACAAGGGGCAAGTTCTGACTAGCCATTGCGCTACATATTAGACAGCACAGAGAACGTAAACAGACACACACTGTAACTATCTACCAGGATACACCCATATCACACGCCCCCATAGTTCATCAAATCAGCAATTGGAGGCGTGATGCACACAACCATACATAAGGGCAGATTATGGTCATTATGGGCATAGCCTCTGACGAAGCGGGAGGAGCCCGCGAAACGCGTAAGGCCACGCCCATAATCTGACGTGTGAGGAGAAGGGACTGTGAATTCTGTTTGATTCAAACTATTAGCCGGCTTTTATAGTTTGTCATCCAAACTGAACTTTCACAAGATTTCCTCTATACACAACGTAGCTCACAGCACACTTAGCTCTACGAAATACCCTGAAATACTTGATTGTACTTTATATCAACCTACATGGAGGGGGACCACAAGGAGGTTCGATTGTGCTGGAGTAGCTTGCTGTGTACTACTTTTAAGGAACGAACATACCTCATATGTTTGAGGGCACCTTTGTGAGTGTAAATTTTATATGTGTTTTATCTATTCAATAAACTGTATACCCATTTACTGCACTTAGATCGTGGATGCGCTCTTTTTCTTTTTCTCCTACTAGAGAAATTCACCTCGACTCACCTTTTTACCTAAACCTGGGAACAGACACCTTTGGGCAAGGAAGGAGCTGCAACCCTATTGCACATAATTTGGAACCGGACTACCGGTACAAGTACCATAGACTTGAACATTCTTTCACAACTTGGTATTATATGCGCTAAGTGGTTTATTTATTTATTTAATCATTTATTGGTTTGCTATTTTTTGCTTATCCCAGTTTGTGCTGAGACACATACTGAATAGTGAGGCGCTGACTCATTATACTTGGATCTGTAAATACTTGTATATGCCTGTAAAAGGCAATAAATATGAATATAAGAAGATAAGTGAGAATTACATACTGAAATAGGAACAATCTAGATGTAAAATTAATAATATCTTAAAATGTTTAACTTAAACAAATTGAATATAAAAGGGATGACTCAGAAAGCAACTTCATTCTATATTGGAGGAATATTACATAAAGGCTTGTAAATCTAAATTGATGTTTAAACCTTTAACGATGGAAGTGTTTAGGCTTTGGAGTTCGTGAATCGTTGGCGGAGACTCCAAAGCCTATTATTACACTCTGTAGGGGCAATCCAATCTAACACCATAATTCTTAATCCTGAATTATTGGCATTATGTTGGTTTAGAAAATGATAGGAGACACTGTTTTTGTCTATTTTATTCTTAATATTATTCAGATGTTCACTAAACCTGTTCTTTATGATTCGTTTAGTACACCCTACATAGACACAATTACATTCGCACATAAGCAAATATACTACAAAAGAAGATTTGCAGGAAAATTTGTGCACTTTGTATGATTTTAGACCCTTTGCATCTTTAAAGGTATCACCCTTGATGATACGATTGCACATATTGCAATTTTTCATACCACAAGGCCAGGTACCATTAGTTCTACTTAACCAATGTTTGTTATCAGTAGGTATCGGTTTTGGTGTTCCTTTGAATTTAGAAGGTGCTAATATGTTTTTGAGATCCTTGTTTTTCCTGAAAGTCACAGTTGGTCTATCAGGTAAGACCCTACTTAATAGAGGGTCTAGGGTGAGCACTTTCCAGTGCTTTTTCAGGATATTTTCTATCTCCATACTCCCTTGACTATATGTGGTGATAAATCTTATGTTCTCCTTAAACTCCAAATCCTGCTGTATAACCTTTTTGGGTTTGTTATGTGTATCTAACATAGACACCCTATCCTTTTTAATTGTATATATATTTTGTTTTTTTAGGGGTCAAATATGAATCAATAGATCCCTTCAAGACCATAATTGGAATTTAGTTTCTTTCTGGGAAGCGCAGTTTTTTTGTCTATTTCTTTTTTTGTGTGTATACTAACTGTGTTTTAAACAGCGAATCCCAGTCTTGTTATTTATTGTGCATTAATTAAAATTGTAGCACATTCCAGCACTTTTTAGCTTTATAGCTTTCAATACGTGTTCCAAAACCTTTAGTATATATAAAAGGTGAGATGGATACAATGGAAGATAATACTAATAGTTGCCACTTTGGTGATTGTTTATCTAGACATAACAGGCAAAGGTCACAAAATATTCTCTATATAGAAACCACTACTACTACAGCTGAATTAGGGGAAAATCCTATTGAACTATTTAGAGACCTAGAAAAACTCCTTAATAGCGATACCAAAGAGTGGCAATATTTACTACTGTTAGATAATTATGTGCTACATGAGGTAGTCCCTAGAGGATTAAGAATTTTCAAATATCGCGCCTTTGATTTGGAGGAGGTGGAATATACCACCGATTGGGATAAAGCCTTGCAGGACTGCTCCATGACTTTAATCAAAATATTGATTGGATATAGGGAAATGAAATTGAAAAAATTAAAGATTACCCTAGATACCATTCTTCCTAAGATTCAACCATTTAAAGAAGAAAAGAGATGGAAAAGATTAAATAGCAATATCCAAGCACGTAATGATAAATTAAGCGAGGATCTAGCGAGATCCAAGCAACTGAAATTACAAAGGGATTTAGAGGATTATAGGAAAGATCATGTATTTACATACAAAAAATCTCACAAGAATAATAAGGGTGAAGATAAAAATAACATTACAGCTACAAATAATAATGCTAATGGGAACAATCAAAATAGTACATGGATGTCTCAGAGGCAACTACATTCAACAAAAAAGGTATGTACAGCCCAAGTTTTTGATAGAACTGCACACACCGATACACCTCCAAAGCAAGTTAAAGACAAACCTTATATCCATCCACATGCCTATGGAAATGACTACAATAGAAGGGAGGGACGCTCCTATCCCCAAAAGGATAGGTATTTCTCTGGTAACACACACAGTTATCATGGTCATTACCATAGGCAACAAGGGAATAGACCATCACGCCTAGAATCTAGAGATTACAGTGATTTCTCATATAATAATAGGTATTATGCACTAAATCATCATAGAGAGGATGATTATACTAAACAAGGAGCTAGACCTAGAGAGCACAATCCACGTAGCCAGGACTTACAGAGAAGAGTTTCAGTGAATAGAGTGGGTCAAACTAACAAACAGTCAAAGCCACAGGATTTTTTAGATTTAAGAGAAGACAGAAGGTTAGACCCAATACCTCCTTCATATCAAGAGACAATAAGGGAAAGAGAGTTCCATCTAAACGCAAAAAGAAAAAGCGAGGAACGAGAGGAGGGAGACTTATTCAGAGAGCAAGATCACAGAAGGCATTGTTAGTGAAAAATAGGGATTGTGTTTTTGATCTCACATCTAATAAATTAAATAATCTAGAACTCAACCTCTTAGCGAAAGGCCTGAATTTTGCCCCTAAGAAGGCTCCTAATAAATTCCAAACTTTTATAGATTTGCAGAAATACATCCGAAAGATGACATTAAAAAGATATTTCCTCAAACAATTACCTATAGAAAGGACACAATCTAACACAATTGAATGCCTAGAGGAATCCGATACCAATACTCTACAAATTCTAGAATCACTCAATGAGGAGTCGTTCACACAGAGAGGCACACAATTAGATTTTAGTATTTATGAAGAACCAGAAGGGGATTTGATTAAACATACTAGTTTAAGAAACCTTCAAATTTTAACCCTGTAGGAGCCCAGGGGGAATATATCAAAATCTTTAATAAATTAGTGAGCACAGATTTGTCCAATTTATGGGCGGAAAAACATGGAGTCTGGGTCAACAAATTTAATGATAACTTGTCCCGACAAGAAAGAACTACCCTATCTTCCCTAAAAAAAGAATTCTGAGATAGTCATTAAGATGGCAGACAAGGGGAGCGGAGTGGTAGTTCAGGATAAGTCTACTTATCTTAAGGAGGCAGAGAGAATTTTAGGTGATCTCTCCACCTATAAGAAATTATCCTATAAACCTACTAGTACATATGTCAAACAACTAACCACTATTTTGACGAATGCCAAAACCAATGGCATTTTGAAAAATGAGGAATACCAATTCCTTCTTAATAGGGATCCGAGTACCCCTATTTTCTACCACCTCCCCAAAGTTCATAAAACTATGGTGGATCCTCCCGGTAGGCCGATTTCTGGGATAGATTCTCTAACCAGTAATTTATCAGCCTACATAGATTCATTCCTCCAACCAATAGTCAAAAATACAAAGTCTTTCTTAAAAGATACCACTGAGACCATCCGGCTGTTTGAGGGTCTCCAATGGGAGGAAGATTTTCTATGGTTGACATGTGATGTCACATCTTTATATACCTGTATCCCCCACAACCTTGGTATCAAAGCAATTGAAGACAGTTTAGCTGACAGTGGCCTCGCCTCTATTCAGGCAGATTTTATTTTAAAGGGTATTAATTTCATTTTAACACACAATTATTTTGAATTTTATTTTCATTTTTATTTACAACTACAAGGCACAGCGATGGGGACGACATTTGCCCCATCGTATGCCAATTTATTTATGAATTATTTTGAAAATAAATTTGTTTTGTTTAATAATCCATTTAGTAATCATGTATATAAATACTTTAGATTTATAGATGATGTTATTATCATATGGAGAGGTAAGGAAGAACAAGTGGTTAATTTCATTGAACATATTAATAATAATAATCTGAATCTCAAATTCACTAGCAAAACTGAAAGGGATCGGATTGAATTTTTAGATTTAGTTCTATTTGTGGATAAGGATAGTAAAGTTGCAGTCCATAACTATAGGAAACCCACTGACAAAAACGGCTATCTCAGGGCTGACAGTGGACACCTGCCCAGTGCCCAGATGGAAACAGAATATTCCATTAGGGCAGTATCAGCGTATATGCAGAAACTGTACCCATTTGGACGATTTACGAACAGAATCTGCAATTTTAGATAAGAGGTTCCTTGAAAAGGGTTACGATCCAGCACTTCTTGCGGAGGTCAAAAATAAAGTGATGAATATGGATAGGGTGTCTATGTTAGATACACATAACAAACCCAAAAAAGGTTATACAGCAGGATTTGGAGTTTAAGGAGAACATAAGATTTATCACCACATATAGTCAAGGGAATAGGGAGATAGAAAATATCCTGAAAAAGCACTGGAAAGTGATCACCCTAGACCCTCTATTAAGTAGGGTCTTACCTGATAGACCAACTGTGACTTTCAGGAAAAACAAGGATCTCAAAAACATATTAGAACCTTCTAAATTCAAAGGAACACCAAAACCGATACCTACTGATAACAAACATTGGTTAAGTAGAACTAATGGTACCTGGCCTTGTGGTATGAAAAATTGCAATATGTGCAATCGTATCATCAAGGGTGATACCTTTAAAGATGCAAAGGGTCTAAAATCATACAAAGTGCACAAATTTTCCTGCAAATCTTCTTTTGTAGTATATTTGCTTATGTGCGAATGTAATTGTGTCTATGTAGGGCGTACTAAACGAATCATAAAGAACATCTGAATAATAATAATCATAGTGAACATCTGAATAATATTAAGAATAAAATAGACAACCACAGTGTCCCTTATCATTTTCTAAACCAGCATAATGCCAATAATTCAGGATTAAGAATTATGGTGTTAGATTGGATTGCCCCTACAGAGTGTAATAATAGGCTTCGGAGTCTCTGCCAACGTGAAACTTATTGGATTCACGAATTCCAAAGCCTAAACACTTCCATCGTTAAAGGTTTAAACATCGATTTAGATTTACAAGCCTTTATGTAATATTCCTCCAATATAGAATGAAGTTGCTTTCTGAGTCATCCCTTTTATATTCAATTTGTTTAAGTTAAACATTTTAAGATATTATTAATTTTACATCTAGATTGTTCCCATTTCAGTATGTAATTCTCACTTATATTCATATGTATCGCATTTTACAGGCATATACAAGTATTTTATTGCAAATGTAAATTTATTTTGTGGGTAGATTGCCAGTCCTCAGTATAAATATACCCCAATAATGAGGACAAATTCAAGGAGGTTTTAATATTATGATATTAACATGTTAAAAATATTAAAGAATCTTTTGCTAACATTTCATTAAGTAGATTGTAAATAATGTTCGCTTTTCATTACTTTGAATCAAATGAGTACGTTTTTTTATTTGTTATTAACTAATTTTAAACTGTAAGGTTCTATGTTTATAATTGATCATATGAATGAGTACTAGTAATGTATTTTACAAATGTATTTGATTCAGTAGACGCTATACAGACAAAAAAGACCAGACCGGTGTAAGAAGAATGTGCAGCCTCGCTTCCAGGTCATTGACAAACTTTTAGCCAATGAAATCATCTCCCCAGGAGGCACGCCTGACCCGGGTCTTTTAAAACGGATCTACAACAATGGAATGTCATACTTCCTCTTGAAAAAGTCAGGTCGCACCCTGAAGAAACGCGTTGAGGCCGCTCTAACTCCTCATCCGGGACATTCTAACTCTGGTGCTGTTTGCTGAGTATCCCCCGACACGGCGAGTCCCCTCACAGCTTTCCAGAAGCTCTTCAGAGGACACAGCTGACGGGGTGACGGAGAACACACCCACAAGCATCAGATACAAATGACCCGGACTTGGTGATAGTGCTTTTTTATTCTGTTTATTTTGTACGTGTGTTTTATACACTCTGATTTCTGTTCCATTAAATACGTTGTTACACTTAGAGTGGGATGCGCTCTGTGTCTTCTTTTGTTTTCTATCTTTAATATTGATGTCGCGAATAGTTCCCGGCGAACATATGCGATGTTCGATCCGCCCCCTATTCTTCATCATTGAGTAAACTTTGACCCTTTACCTCACAGTCAGCAGACACATTACAGACAATCAGCGGCAGACACTCCCTCCCAGACCCTCCCACCTCCTGGACAGCATCCATTTTAGATTCATTTGGAGGCTGCATTCTTAGTGAGAGGAGGGACAGTGTAGCTGCTGCTGATTTAATAGGGAAATTGATAGCTAGGCTAGTGTATTCAGTGTCCACTACAGTCCTGAAGGACTCATCTGATCTCTGCTGTAAGGACAGCACCCCAAAAAGCCATTTTTTATTGCTAGAACATCAGTCTGTTTTTTGTTTTTTTTTCCTGTGTAATCTAATTGCAGTTGCCTGCCTGCCAAGCCACTTGCCCAGTGCCACCACTCATATCTGGTGTAACAGCAGTGTAAATTATTAAAATAAAAAATTTTGGACTGTGAAACATCAGTCTGCTAGTGTAATGTAATTGCAGTTGCCTGCGTGTGTGCCAGGCCCACTTGCCCAGTGCCACCACTCATATCTTGTTTAATAGTAGTGTAAGTGTACATTTAAAAAAAAAAAGTTTTTGGACTGTGAAACTTCAGTCTGCTTTTTTGTTTCAGGCTCACAGCGTATACTGTGCCCACTTGCGCAGTGCCACCACTCATATCTTGTTTAATAGTAGTGTAATTGTATATTTAAAAAAATAAAAACCTTTTGGACTGTGAAACATCAGTCTACTTTTTTGTGTCAGGCTCACAGCATATACTGTGCCCACTTTCCCAGTGGCACCACTCATATCTTGTTTAATAGTAGTGTAAGTGTACATTTAAAAAAAAATGACAGGCAGAGGCAGGCCACCCCGCAGGTGCCGTCGTGGTGCTGTGATTCCCTTTGGCCCTAGAATAATGCCCAGTGTTCAGAGGCCACGTACCATGAACTCGAAAAGTTCTGAGGACATAGTTGACTTTTTAACACAGGACACCCAATCTTCTATAGCTTCCGCTCCGAACCTTGACGCACTATCCTCCTCCAGCTTAGCTTCGGGCAGCACCTCTCAAGTTACCACTCGCCCGCCTGCCGCCACCACCAACAATAGCACCACAGCCGCTTCACTTGATCTGTCAGAGGAGTTATTTACACATCAGTTGGAAGAAATGAGTGATGCGCAACCATTATTGCCAGAGGATGTAGATAACAGGGATATGTCTCAGTCAGGCAGCATTACACACATGGACGTGCGGTGTGATGATGATGATGTTGTACCCGCTGCAGGAGTTTGGTCTGTCACTGTGAAGCGGGCGTAACCCTTAAACTACCTGATCGATACAACATCATACCTGATATTTTAAAGCGCGTTATTCCAAACAATTTAGGAATGTTAGGTGATTTATGCCCTTTATGGCTTAAAACCAGACTCTGCATCAACTATGTAATTTTCCATGGGAGTTTTGCCATGGATCCCCCTCCAGCACGCCACAGTCCAGGTGTTAGTCCCCTTGAAACAACTTTCCCATCACTATTGTGGCCAGAAAGAGTCCCTGTGGGTTTTAAAATTTGCCTGCCCATTGAAGTCAATGGGGGTTTGCCCGGTTCGCGAACTTTTGCGGGAGTTCGCGTTCGCAGTCCGCGAACCCAAATTTTTAGGTTTGCGACATCACTAATCTGTAATGCTTGAATTACTTTCTTGTCCTAGGTTCTCTAAAAGAGTTAAGGTTTTTGCCTCTTCAAAATTCATTGTATCATTACTACTCATACTACATTTATTTTCCCTTTCACTATACATATGGTTACTTTCTGCAAAATGTTTTTTAAGGGTAAGTCCCCTAATAAATTTATTGAGGTCAAGAATAGTACGAAACATCTTAAAATTAGTAGAGGGACAGAAGCTTAAACCATAGCTCAAAACCTTCATTTCTGTTTCATATCTGGGGATATGTAGATATATTAATGACAGTATGATCAGTCCCTACAGAGTTACTTCTCTCATCCCTGTTTTCTATAGTATTTTTGCTGTTTTCATTTCCCTTTGTAGGTATCTGCTTTGTCTTCCTTCCTTCTGAATAGTGCCCTATTCGACTACTCTTCCTTGTTCTTGCCCCCCTCCCTTCAATTGCTGTGTGGCCTCTTGAAAAAAATTGTGTTGATCTATTTCTGGTGCTCTCTTAGCATCTGTTCTATTAGCTATTGTTGGT
The DNA here is from genome assembly GCF_027579735.1 of Bombina bombina. Taxonomy (NCBI): domain Eukaryota; kingdom Metazoa; phylum Chordata; class Amphibia; order Anura; family Bombinatoridae; genus Bombina; species Bombina bombina. Next base: position 568,204,979 of record NC_069503.1, read on the forward strand.
GTTTTAGATTTAAGTCTCACCCCCAAATGTGTCATATCTGGTTCTGTGATTTGTGCCTCACTGGATGCATTACTCTGAATGCTATTATTTTTAGTTTGTAAATTATGTGTTGTTTGTGATTCCTCTCCCTGCTGTTCTGTCTCTTGTCCCAAGTAGGCACTATCTTCGTCTGTAGTATCAAAGTCTGTGTCACTAAAAGTAACCTTTTTGTTCTTTATTATTTAAGGAACTTCATAGTGGTAGTCTGAATGTCTTATCATGCAAGGAATTTAAAGGGATAGAAAGATCAAAATGGAAATTTTCATGGGTGCATTTCCTTTTGAATAGAAGCATTTTTGCATTATACTTTCATTAGCAAAAACGCTTTTGGTAAAAGTTCTTACTGTTTTTCAGTGGCATACTCACATATTCTGGACCCATGCACCAGTATTCAGCACTACACCTTCTCAGGGAGTCAGCAGTGACTTGTATGACACAAATTTAGTCTTTACAGGCACAATACACACTTCCACCAGCTCTCGGAGCTTGAACTCATGTATTAAAGGGACAGTCTACACCAGAATGTTTATTGTTTAAAAAGATAAATAATCCCTTTATTACCCATTCCATAGTTTTGCATAACCAACAAAGTTATATAAATACATTTTTTACCTCTGTGATTACCTTGTATCTAAGCCTCTGCAAACTGCCCCCTTATTTCAGTTCTTTTGACAGACATCCATTTTAGCCAATCAGAGCTGGCTCACCGGAACTCCATGAGCATGAGCACAGTGTTATGTATATGACACACATGACCTAACATAGGAACATAAGAAAATGGTGATTTTACTAGTTGCTGTATTTTTATTTATTTATTTTTTTATTAAACTAGTTCAAAGGACATAAGAGAAAAAAAAAATTACATACATTTCATGTCCAAAAAACAGATGACAAATTATGATATGTTAATACAGAAACAATGGGGCCTATCTATCAAGCTCCAAATGGAGCTTGATGCCCCGTGTTTCTGGCGAGCCTGCAGGCTCGCCAGAAACAGCAGTTATGAAGCAGCGGTCATAAAGACTGCTGCTCCATAACCTGTCCGCCTGCTCTGAGCAGACGGACAGACAACGCCGGAAATCCACCCGATCGAGTATGATCGGGTTGATTGACACCCCCTGCTGGCGGCCCATTGGCCGCGAGTCTGCAGGGGGGCGGCGTTGCACCAGTAGCTCTTGTGAGCTGCTGGTGCAATGCTGAATACAGCGAGCATATTGCTCGCCGTATTCAGCGAGGTTTGGCGGACCTGATCCAAAATGTCAGATCAGGTCCGCCAGACCTTGATAAATAGGGGCCAATAAGTAAATACATAAACCACAGAAATATAAGAGTAAACCACATATCTTCCAAGAATGAATCTCAATTCGAAAGGTTACCCTGATTTCAAAGTTTCCACCACATGTACAGGGCTATTCCTAGATATATTATCCCAATATCTATTGGTACTATCATGCCTGTGAACCATACAAATTTTTCTTTTATCCCCCCCAAAGACATAAAATAGACAAACATGCAAAAAAAAAAACCATAACCATAAATAATAAATAAATCATTCCATCCCTCTATAACATTACTCGCTTTAACACTGTCTTTAAATTATTATGTTACTGATGAAGCTGGTATCCAGGAAAAAGGAAACAGCTCAGTTTTGGCAGCTGATATAAATGGTTTGGTGTTAAATAATGGAGATAATAACTGTTTTTGAATTACCAATGTTTGAGCTCTGATCAATGGTAACCATTTATCCAAAAATTCTTATTATCATTTAATAAATTAATAGTCTGCATCTCAAACATAATATGTTGTAGAAGAGTACTTATAAAACTAGTAAAACTAGGTGGAGAAGTATCCTTCCACTTCTTTAATATCATGTATCACATTATCATTATCATTGTACAATAGGTATGGTAGTAGTTTGGTCTAATAATTGCTGAATCCGTCAGAAAAAAATATATCCACCATTAATTTTGAAATGATCCGAAAAATATTTGTTGTACCAAAAATGTAATTAATTAATTGTGATATCTTTGGACATTTCCAGAATATGTGTAGAATATCTGCTTTATCTAGATGTCATTTAGGACAGCAAAACTCATTATTTGGAAAGAATTTTGCCAATTTAGAGGGAGAGAAATAGACATTTTGAATCAGTTTGACATGTGATTCTTTCCAACCAATGGGAATCGTACATTTTTGCATTAACATAAAACTGTGTCTAATATTAATAGAGTCTACTGCTGGAAAATGCAATACCCAGATAGCTTGAATTTTATTTAAATATAACTGACCCTGTTTAGAAAGCAAAATATCATACAATAACTATATAGAACATTTGCCTACAGAAAATTTCCTAATGGATAGATTGATCTCGGACCATCGACACAGTAGCTCAATTTTCCAACTTTTAGAATTAATAAAATTACGTATCTGAAAATATGCGAACAAGTCATTCCTAGATATTTGGAACCTGCGAATAAGGTTATTAAAAGATGGTAAGTGTCCGGTAGAAGAGAACAATTGATGCAGGTATATCAACCCCTTTTGGGACGATGATTTTAAAACTGCTTGTTGGATTCCTGGTATAAATTCTGGATTCCCACATATTGGAAGAAGGGAAGAGCATTTAAAATCTATTCCCAGATTGAAGCAAATCTTCTGCCATGCAATGATAACATTCTTAAAAGTTATTAAATTTGTTAGAATACTAGGGAGATTCCATATTGAACAATGCAAAATCGCCTTGAGAGAAAATGGTGAGATTATTTCTGTTTCAAGTTCATTAGAGGTAAATTTAATAAGACTTGTTAGCCAGTTTAATATCTGGAATAGCCAGCCCAGCATTCTCTTTTTTTTAGTAAGTTTTGCTATTGATATGCAGGCTTTTTGCTTTTTCCATAAAAATTCTGAACAAATTGAGTAGAATTTATTTATCTGCTGTTTAAAAATGAAAAGTGGTAAATTCTGTAACAAATACAGAATTCGTGGAAATATAATTGTTTTAATCAAGGTGATTCTGGCTGACAGAGAAATTGGAAGATCCATCCAGTTTTTAAGATTTGAGATAGATTTACTAAAAACCTGTGGAAAATTCATCTCATACCAAAATTTCGGATTCTTATGAAGTTGTATCCCTTAATATTTTATGTAATCTGTTGTTTTAAAAGGATGATGTAAAATAGCTATCTGGCTTCTTCAAGATCCACATCAATTCGCTTTTTCCCAGATTGATCTTATAGCCTGAAATCGAGCTGAAGATAGTAAGCATGTCTAATAATAAAGGTATAGATTTTTTTGAGTTTTCCAAGAAAACCAGTAAATCGTCAGCATACAATAATATTTTAATCTTCTCAGTACCAAATTTTAGCCCTATCAGTTCAGACCGAAGCCATATAGTGAGGAATTCTATAGATATATTGAACAATAATGGGGAAAAGGGGACATCCTTGACGAGTCCCCCGACCTAAAAAAATTCTAGCTGAAGGATTACCAATAATCAGTAAATAGGAATAGGGATTTGTATATAGTTTCCGAATAAAACCTACAAAATTACCAATGAATCCAAACTGGGATAAAGAATCTAGCAGGTGGTTCCAAGAAATGGAGTCAAAAGCTTTCACTGCGTCTAATGACAGCAGAGCCAGATCTGTATCAAACATCTTCTTTTTATTAGATTTTTTAGGTAATTGTTGAGGGAATGTATTCCAAAAATAATCCAAAATGACTTCCAAGTTTAAAGACATATTCCTTCCCTGTTTGAAACCTGTTTGATCAGGATGTATTATTTTATACAGAAATTAATTTAACCTGTTCGCTAAAATAGCCATGAGGATTTTATAATCGCCATTTAAAACAAAGATCGGCCTATAAGAACCTGGTTCTTCGGCATCCTTGCCTTTTTTATGAATAAGAGTAATATAAGCTGCGGAAAAGTAACTTGATATTGGCATATTAGTAATATAATACAAATTCAAAAGTTTAGTAAGTGTATACTTAATATCTTCTACTAAAATTTTATAAATCTCTGCCGGGAGCCAATCTTGGCCCGCCGCCTTATTCAGTTTAGATTCACCAATAGCCTCACATATCTCATCTACTGAGAATGGTTTATTGATCAATTCAAGATCATTTTCTGGGAGGTGAAATTTTGGACCGAACATTTGTTCTATTAGATAGATTTTCATCAACTTTTTTTATATAAATTTTGATAAAATTTAAAAAATGCCTCCCTGATATTTTCGTTATCAGTATGAATATAACCCCCTTCCATAATTGCTGCTATATAGTTTTCACTCTTCCTATTCTTAGTTATTTTTGCTAGATATTTAGCTGAACAACCAATATACCCCTTATATCAATTGTTGATTTTCTTATATTCCTCTAAACACTTTTGCTTTAAAAATAACTCCCTTTCGGTTCTAGCGTGGCAGTATTTATCCCAGTTAAACTTAGAGTTCTCCAATCTGTATCGTAAAAATGCATTCCTGAGCTGATTACATAGCTGTAGTTCCCTAGCTTGCCGTTTTCTTTTCCAGTTACAGATATATGTTTTATCTTTCCCCTCAGATCCGCTTTTGCCGTTTCCCAATATACTTCGATTTTATCATAATACCCTCTGTTATTATGATGGAAATCTTTCCATTGACCGGACAACCAAGTATTAAATTTTGTATTCTCTAACATAAAACGTGGAAATGTAAAAAAAATTATTTACATGCTTTTCAGCTTTTATCAATTTTTTGATGGAAATTATTGCGTGATCCGAGACCAATATATCATGAATTTTGGGTTCTGAATTTAATAAAACGAGCTGCTCTGAAACAAGAATATAATCAATTCTGGAGAATGAATGATGGTTCTTGGACACACATGTATATTCATAGCTTTCTGGGTTTTTAATTCTCCAGATATCATTAAGTTTTACGGCTGTACAAACATTTTTAAAGTACTGAGTCATTTTTTCATTCTTAACCTTCTCTTTAGTTGAGGATCTGTCTAACTTAGGACATGATGTCATGTTGAAATCGCCAGCAAGAATTAATCTTTCACTAGCAACTGAGTATAACTTACTTTTAATCGTGTCCCAGAACTGTGGAGAAAACACATTTGGCCCATATATATTACCTATCATATATTGTGTATCACCAATTGTTAAGTGAACAAATAAATACCTAATATTCAGATCACGCTCCACTTTTAATTCTTGATATTCTAATTTTTTATGTATTAAAATTGCAATACCACAGCTCCTTTTAGTGGAAGGTGTGGCCAACACTTCCCCAACCCGTTGAGTCTTTAACTTGCTTAACTCACTCTCCTTAAGATGCGTTTCCTGAATCATGGCAATGTCAGGGGCGTGTGTACCCAACTGTGCTATTATTTGCTTGCGTTTTATTGTGGATGAAATTTCCCCGAGCGAATATTCTGTTAGCTGACCTTTGGTCACTCAGGTAACAGAAAAAAATAAAAATTTTATTGACCCTATTTTCCATAAGGGTGAACCTTGGTTACTTAAAAAAAGTGATTTAAATGGCGGCCAACAATTCCTGCGCTTCTTGGACATTATTTAATATGTTAATTTTACCCTTAACTTCCACCGATAGTTTGGTTGGATATACATTCGAACTTTTTCAGTAAATTGAGAAAAATATGGAGACATACTTTTCCTTTTTTTTCGAGTTTCATTAGAGAAATCTTGGAACATCAGTATTTTATGATTATTTATATTTAATGTACCAAGTTCTCTGTAGAGTTTAAACATTTCTATCTTGTCTTGATAATTCAGGACTCTAAATATGAGTGTTCTATTGAACCCTGTATCCTCCGGTTTAGATCTAATAGCACCCACCCTATGAGCTCTCTCTATTTTTAATGGAAGATTTTCCTCAGGTATACCAAGAGCTTGTGGTAGTATTAGTGAGGTAAATGTAATTAAGTCTGAGTAATTTGTATTTTCTGGAAGGCCTACAATACGTACATTGTTACGTTGAGACCTATCCTCAAGATCTTCGAGTCTAGTATTGATCGACTGAATATACCTTCCCTGTTCCTGGATTAAATTAATCTGGGTACTAACCTGATCCTCCAGTTCCGAAATTCTGCTCTCTGCTTGTCACCCTTATCGCAAATTGACTAATTTTGTTAGATAATATTGATACTTCAAAGGTGATAGAACCCAGCTCTTTCTTAATTGCATCCAATTGGGGAGTGAAAAAAGCAGAGAGCTGAAACATAAGGTGGGATGAATCAGTAATCTGAGGCTGTATTTCAGAGGAGGATTCAATACTAAGATCGGCACTCTTGGGTTTCCTATCCTTACCTTAAGCCGGCATTACTGGCTAATGTGTTTTCACCTGTGACATAAATTTAGCCATACGCTTATACTTGTGTGGTAGCTTCTAAGTATCAGCTACCGGTTACATTTTTTAAAGTTTAATAAGTGATATATCCACTAAATAAAATAAATTAGAGGCGTAATCAGCCGTAACCACACAAAATTGTGCAAAAAAAAAAAAAGTGTAGTACTGATTTAGTGCTTTAAGAGCTCTAGATAAATTTGCAACCTAGGAATTAACCCTTATAAATTAATAGCCTTCCTCACCTACTATTTACTTAGTTACTGGCCCTTTAAAGGGCAAAATCAGCAAAAAGACCAGAATAATCCCCTGGGATCCACTACCTTCATATTGTTATAAGAATTATATATATAATGTCAATAAATCTTAGGGTGAATTCCTATACTTTAGAGGGAACTAAGACCCCTATGCAAATTACATGGTTCTTCTTCAAAAAAATGTGCAAATAGTCATATAAAACCTTAACCCACAAAGTTTCAGATTTCTATACAGCTCAAGTTGTCATATCTGTAATTCTATACGCACAGTAGTAACTATTTAGAAAGATAAACCAACATGACATTTTTCAGGCAACCATTATAACTTTTGCAATTTTTGACTCTGCTCACAACTTAATTCTTCACAGATTGCAATTATCATATATACAACTTTTTCAGTTTCTCACTCTGCTCCCAACTTAATTTTTTGCAGATTGTACCATAGTACACCTAATTCAGGATTTAAAAAAAAGATTTATACCAGATTCTACAAACACTTGATAAACTAGACTGCCAGTATTTACTTTTAACTTCCAAGCAATATTTGCACTGGGTTACAAGATTTTAAATCTACACACTATAATTTTTATTATTCCACATATACCAAGATCCACCCAATACAAGCCACTGTATTTGCTTACAATGCTTGATATTATTTCCTTAAAGGGACATAATATTCATATGCTAAATCACTTGAAACTGATGCAGTATAACTGTAAAAAGCTGTCAGGAAAATATCACCTGAGCATCTCTATGTAAAAAAGGAAGATATTTTACCTCACAATCTCCTCAGCTCAGCAGAGTAAGTTCTGTGTAAAAAGTTATACTTCACCTGCTCCCAGCTGCAGGTAAAAATAAAAAAAATGAAGAAATGAACAGCAGCCAATCAGCATCAGCAGTGCTGAGGTCATGAACTCTTACTGTGATCTCATGATATTTGACTTAACTCTCATGAGATTTCATAGTAAGCTTCCTTTACCTGATTGGTGAAATAATATGAGAGTTCACGAGGCTCATCCCCTAAGCTGTCCTAGGACAGACACACTAAAATGCTGCTTAGAAATCCTTTACAACGGGAGGTGGCTACTGAGGAACTTTTGAGGTAAAATATCTTTCTTTTTTTACATAGATATGTTCAGGAGATATTTTCTAGTCAGCTTTTTACAGCTATGCTGCATCACTTCCAAGTGTTTGGGTATTATGGCCCTTTAATGGATTGATTCGCAGCAAATACCAATATGTACCCACTATTTAAGTTTTCTATTCTATTTCTAACTATTTTTGCTTATATTAGGCAAACATAACAGTTACAAATACGTATTCAACTAACAGAAAATGCTTCTAGCTAGCCACAGGAATAATTCTTATAATAAAATCCTCAAATATGTCTCATAATCCTTTAGCCTGGGTTTAGTTTATATTCCCAAGCTCTTTTGCCTTGTGATTGAAACTTTTCAGTCTGCTCACTATCACTTTCTTACAGAGTTACTGCCCAACATATACCAAGATGTACCCAAAAGTGAGATTTTCAACCAGGGCTATGTAGATATGAGCAAAAAATAAAAATCCCAAATATCTCATTGTTGGACCGCAGGAATCAGCTAATACTGCATAAAAACTCTATTCCAGCTTTTTAAATCTGCTCATAGCACATTCCTTATGATGTTACTGCTCAGCATATACCAAGATGTACCCGGTACTGAAGTTACTAATGAGTGTCTTGTATAAAAGTAAGACCTGTTCCTCCTTATGATGTTACTGCTTCTCATATACCAAGATGTACCCAATACTGCAGTTCCAAGAAAATACTGTATAGATAGCTGATATATAAGTACTCCCAGCACCAAAGAGTACTAAATTATTTGAAATTGACAATAGGGATGACTCTTAGCAGATGCCATAAACCCAAATCACAGTATATCAGCTACTGTCCCTTTTTTTTTTTTTTGCTCCAACTACTTATTGCAGCTTTTTAATGGATTTAATACCCTCAGTATACCAAGATGTACCCAGTACTGCAATTACCCAAGGGTTAAGTATATATAAAAGTCACCAAAATACTTCAGATATGGTAGAAATGTAGTAAATAATTACTGAAATACTCTCAGCATGCCTTATTGAAAACCGATTTCAACAGCTAAATTTATAACCGGACACAAAGATAAGATCCGCCTCGGAGAGGGGGGGACTAGGTCTTGGATGCCGTATTCCTAAAACCTGGTGTGGTAGCATGCTATCTCTGGGGGAGCTTTTTGCAGACAAGAAATAGTGGATTTAGGGACGCCTTTTAATCCCAACAATAAAGCTCACCATCCGAAATGATCTCCTGCTCCTATTCTTTGAGCTCCTTCTCAGCTTGGCCTGACTCCCCAGTGCACAAAAGCAGACCCGTTATTACCGTCCTCTGCCCCTCTTGGTTTGCTATGGTTTCTTCACCCCTCACCTCTCTCCTACTTCCTTGCTCTGGCGTGCGCCACTACGCCTGTGACGGCCTGTAGTCAACTTCCTCCTGTGAGCTACTCTTAGCTCAGTGCCTCCAGCTTAAGGGATACCTCCTTGTGCCATAAGGCTAATGGTTAGGGGAACGCTGACATCCGTGCAGTAGCTTCCCTGCACGCGCAAGCAACACCTGCTCCTTGCTCCACCTCAAACGGAAGTCCAAGTTGGTGTATTTTTTAAACAGTGAGTAGTGATGCTAAATTTTACATTATTCTTTTTTAATTTATTTTGAATGATTATTTTTCTAATTATTTTGAATCAGATGAGTTATGTATACATATGTAATTTTAGTGGCAGTAGGTTGTTTTGGCCAGCTGTGATTTGTATAAAATACATAAAACAATCATAATTTATAGTATATTTTTATAATTCTTTGCTAGGTTATTTTCAGTCTTCATGATGTGACATGCAGCATAACATGTGTATATCCATCACCCTATCCTGTTATTTTTTTTTAATTGTATTTCCATTCTTAATAAACTATATTGACTGTATAGCCCCAATTGTGATTTTTTTTTGCTCACACATTTCAACTGTGTGTGTTCATGCCAGGAATTGTCATGGTTAGGTTTGTACCACTGGTCTTCTCTTTTAAAAAAATAAAACTTCCTGGCTAGAGGGAACAGTGACCAGACAGACAGACTCTTGACTAGGGATCTCACCTTACACTGATTCAACCGCCCACTGTCCAGACGCCCATCGCCACACAGTCAAGCTGCTGCCTGACAATCCTCCGCTCCACGCCTCCCACTGTCCAACAAAAAGGCTTTGGGGAAAAAAACAAACCAACCACACTCGGCACTATGCTCTTGGCTTTCACCATGCTGCTTATGCTTCACACACGGCGCCCTCCACCTCCCTCTCATTCATGCAAGAAGCTGATTGATCAGACAAGTCCAACCACTTTGGCTATAGGCTCCACACCCCTTTATTTGATATTTGTTGGCTAATATAATATGGTTTATTTTAAAAATGCATTGTAATAAACAAAAGTTTGTTTATTTCATTGTTGCCTGATGTGGGCTCACTTAGTGAACATTTATTAAACAGTTTGGACCAGAGTTAAGCTAGCTGTCTTCTTGCACAAACCTTGTAGTTCCAGCAAAAAGTATGTGTTGTCTCTATTTGATACAAAGTATGATTATATTGAGTTATTCTATGTGGTGCCCCCTTTTCTTGTCTTAGAATCTACCGTTTTTTATATCCTACCCTGGGTTCTGAAGTGGAGCAGCCTGAGCACTCATTTCCATAGAGGATTTGAAAAACACTGATTGGTGACAGCACTTGTTTCTCTTGTTTGGATACTGCTCAGACAATTTTGAAATACTTCTTTGTACTTACCTTTTACTTATATTTTTTTCTTTCTGCATTTGAGTGATTAGTGTGCCCCTTGGTTTGGGTTTGAATTTTAACCCCAGTCTAGGGGGTAGATTTACTAAAGGTCGAGCATACATGTCAACTCGACCTCGCTAAATGCCAAAAGCATACTCTGTCGGCATTTAACATTGCACAAGCATTTCTTATTAAATGCTTGTGCAATGCCGCCCCCTGCTCACTCACAGCCAATCAGATGCTAGCAGGGGCCGTTAATCATCCCAATAAGATCAGAAGTTAAGCACATCTACTGTATTTATTGATCCATTAACTACAAAGGGCTCCAATGCACTTATATATACATATATATATATATATATATATATATATATATATATATATATATATATATATATGTGTGTGTGTGTGTGTGTGTGTGTGTGTGTGTGTATATAATTTATGTGCTTATATGTGTATGTATGTCTGTAAATACATATATACACATATAAAAAATGTATATACACATAAATAAACATATATATACATACATATACATCTTTAGAGACGTATATGTATATATCTAAACGTTAAAGCCCTTTTCCTGCAATTGTTTTTGCTATCACTTATCTCGTATCTTTGAGCCCTTATAACTTTTTTGTGCAATATTTTTTTTTAAAATAATTTTTATTGGATGGTGTTATTATGAATGTAACTGTATTTTGTGATGTATTTTTTATGCGTTTTTCCTGTGTCGCGAGACAGTTTTCCAGAGATTTGAGAACACGCTAACCCAACAAGCGTTAACTTGAACTGCATTTAAGCAATGCGTTTACATTCAACTTGTTATATGAACGATAAAACCGATGTACGAAAAAATTAGTGATAAACACCTTTATCGCTAGTGATCAAACATTTGTGCTGCACTCATTTTTTGGTTTTATTGTTTATTTGTTTAAGGGCCCCCAGATTCTGTATTTTGCTATATTTTTTGTTCTTTTTTTTTTTTTTTTTTTTTTTAAAAATGTAGCAAAACTAAAATAAAAAGTTCAATATTTTACTCAATAAGATAAAAAACTGTTACCTTTAAATGGTAAGTTGGAATTAATAGTAGAGGATAACTCAGTCTTGATATAATTTAGGATATCCCAGATCAGTCATTTTTTGTAACAGACTCCTATTTTAACTGTTATTTGTAAGGCAAGATTACATTATTCTCTCTTGATGCAATTTCTCCTTCTGTGGAACCATAATATAGGATGACCTTATAGTGTGAACTTTATTTTAAAATCATAGCCATCAAAACTCTTTCTGAAAGGTTATTGCTATAACTTTAGGGTATAAGAAATAAATTCTATGCAAAGACATATATTGGAATGCTAAAATTTTATATCAATCCATCTGGAACCTAAAACTTTTCAATGACAAAGATCAATAGAAAACATCTTGTGCACTATCTATCATAGCGCCTATCATAAAACTTGGAGGTCATTCTGACAGGAGTCATAAAATTTAGGAAAATTTGCAGTTTCAATGCTGTATAATCTAACCTTGATTACTCTTTTCTTAAAACTCAACAACACTACATTAAATTGGCTTTTTTCAAAGAGAGTTTCTTAAGTAAAACACATTTCCTATATAAAAGGAAACAAATAAAAATGCATAATATAACTGTAATCAAAGTTTAATTATTGCAGAAGGTTTATATTATCTTATGTTGAGAATTGAATGTATTCAGTTCATTTTCTGTTAATTTCTGCTTACAACTTACACTCAAAAATAATCAAACACTCCTTAGCCTCCTATTGTGAGAAATGTATGAAAAAAAAATATGAGTTAAAATTGTTGGGGACGGTAGTACAAGATACAGCAGATTTCCCATTGCCTAGGACTACATAACAACAAAATATACCACTGTACCCAACTAATGGATATTCCAAACTTAAAATTGCTGTCATCGGGGGCGGAGCTAGCCTAGCAGCCGAGCAGTCACACTTTTATTCAGCTCCTATAATCTATAGATTTAACGTATACAAATTGACTGCTCGGCATACTAGATTACCAACTATTCTCATGTCAGAGTAATTGTGGAGCTCACTGAGGCAGAAGACCTTTAATGAAACCCCAGAAGAAGCTATAAAACCTGTTAGTTGTGGAAAAAAACGACCAGAAGCACCTCTGCAGCGGCCATCTTAAGGCCTATAGATTGCAAACATATTATGGAGATGGCGGCAGTTATAAGCGCTTTAGAAGCCTTTTCAAATAACATGGACAGGCACTTTGGAGAACTCAAGCATGAATTTGCCACCTTACACTGCCAAACTCCAGTAGCCCCTAGACGATCCACGGAGGAACCCTCCTACCTAGAGATCCGGATCGATATCCAGGAGACGTCACCTGACACCCACCACCCCCCGATAGCAGGGACTTCTGTAGAGTCTGGGATATACTTGAGCGCTATCGGGGTCTCAGAGAGAAGTTCCATAAAATCGGTCGCAGTCCGGTCACGGATTACCTACGGATCAGCACCAAAAAGACTGCCAAGCATATGCTCGCTAGACAACATACGCAGCGAGGCTAGAAAATCACAACATGAAAATGAACCTTCCCCCGCTGCTTGCATAGGGACACTGGCTATCATCCTCGCAAAGCACTTCAGGTCAGATCTGGACTTTATCACTAAAACTGCCTTTACCCTTGACCGCTACACCGCACCTGCTTCCTTAAAAAGGCCACCCGAGCTGTGGATCGTGGACAGGGCTAAAGACATTTACAGTGACACCTCTACTAAATGCGGCATTGGGTAAAGACTCCTAAAGCTTGCCTTTTGTGAAGGGGTAACTAGCGGCTGGCATGTTATCATCTCTCCCACTGTTCTGAGGATGACCCCAAAGGTTTGAAGCCAGACTAGCGCCTCCATTTATCTCTACTGAATAGACTTACATTACGTTTAAGGCCTCTTCATACAGGGCACAGTTTCTGTTTAAATATGTTTGCCGTGCTTAGTTCATGAATAGCGCACATTTATGTACTTGTCACTGAGTTGCCTTATTATGGACTCTGTTTAATACTGTTTTGATGCGATATGAAAGCTATTCACTAAGATGTGTATACTGCTGAAGAAACCCCCACCACTGTCAAAGCCACCCACCGCACCATATTACTTTACACAACGGGCCCTATCATATGCCCATAGATTTCTATACTAGGCTAATATAGCCACGAGTGGAGACCCAGTTAACTACCTGGTTTATAGATTATATATTTTTTTCTCTACAATTGAGCTTTAATATTACAGTATATGTAACTAGAGGCTAGACTCCCACATTACCTAATCTTAAACTTGCTCCTGGTAAGCTACCCTCTTACAAAGACCCTTTTATCTTTCCTGAAGCTAAGATATATAGACACAGCAGCTTATACACAGCAGCATATAGGAGACTCACTATTGTAGTGTTTTACCCTGCGGGAGACAGCTATTGATTACTATAAAAACTATACTGAAGTCCCACCATGATATACTCTCATAACCTGTGGGGGTCTATCTAAATGGGCAAGATACTATATTACTTATCTATCATGTAGTGCTCATATATCAACGACCTCTAGATAATTACTCAGAATACTCTCTATTCTACAGGTCCAGCATACTCAGGAGAGAGAAATCATTAGCTATACACTAGTGGGCCCCCTCTCTCCCTCCGTTGCTTCCTAAATAGATAATCAGAGTATTCCTAAGGCACCACATCCTCTTTTCATTCACAGGCTTTGTCTATTTTAGTAAAATTAAACTCGCTCCACTCCTCCTCCCCCCTATAGTGGGTACTATGCCCATTTCTTTAATCTCGAGCGGCTCTTGCCCGCTGTAATCTTTCTTCTCCTCCTCAATATCTGAATTATTTATAGCCCCTTATTGACATAGACCCCTTGATGGCCCATAAAAGACCTAAGACACCTGATGAATACTTCCCTCCCTACAAGGGGATTCCTGACTCTCTCACTACAAATTTACCATGTCATCATTTTTGTTTACAAAACATGGTCTGTTTAGACCAGCCCCACACAAAATAGGGTTATAACTATGTTAATTTATTCCTATAGAATCTCTCATTAAACAAGAAAACATTCCTATAGAATCTCTCATTAAACAAGAAAAGATCAATAGAAAACATCTTGTGCACTATCTATCATAGCGCCTATCATAAAACTTGGAGGTCATTCTGACAGGAGTCATAAAATTTAGGAAAATTTGCAGTTTCAATGCTGTATAATCTAACCTTGATTACTCTTTTTTTAAAACTCAACAACACTACATTAAATTGGCTTTTTTCAAAGAGAGTTTCTTAAGTAAAACACATTTCCTATATAAAAGGAAACAAATAAAAATGCATAATATAACTGTAATCAAAGTTTAATTATTGCAGAAGGTTTATATTATCTTATGTTGAGAATTGAATGTATTCAGTTCATTTTCTGTTAATTTCTGCTTACAACTTACACTCAAAAATAATCAAACACTCCTTAGCCTCCTATTGTGAGAAATGTATGAAAAAAAATATGAGTTAAAATTGTTGGGGACGGTAGTACAAGATACAGCAGATTTCCCATTGCCTAGGACTACATAACAACAAAATATACCACTGTACCCAACTAATGGATATTCCAAACTTAAAATTGCTGTCATCGGGGGCGGAGCTAGCCTAGCAGCCGAGCAGTCACACTTTTATTCAGCTCCTATAATCTATAGATTTAACGTATACAAATTGACTGCTCGGCATACTAGATTACCAACTATTCTCATGTCAGAGTAATTGTGGAGCTCACTGAGGCAGAAGACCTTTAATGAAACCCCAGAAGAAGCTATAAAACCTGTTAGTTGTGGAAAAAAACGACCAGAAGCACCTCTGCAGCGGCCATCTTAAGGCCTATAGATTGCAAACATATTATGGAGATGGCGGCAGTTATAAGCGCTTTAGAAGCCTTTTCAAATAACATGGACAGGCACTTTGGAGAACTCAAGCATGAATTTGCCACCTTACACTGCCAAACTCCAGTAGCCCCTAGACGATCCACGGAGGAACCCTCCTACCTAGAGATCCGGATCGATATCCAGGAGACGTCACCTGACACCCACCACCCCCCGATAGCAGGGACTTCTGTAGAGTCTGGGATATACTTGAGCGCTATCGGGGTCTCAGAGAGAAGTTCCATAAAATCGGTCGCAGTCCGGTCACGGATTACCTACGGATCAGCACCAAAAAGACTGCCAAGCATATGCTCGCTAGACAACATACGCAGCGAGGCTAGAAAATCACAACATGAAAATGAACCTTCCCCCGCTGCTTGCATAGGGACACTGGCTATCATCCTCGCAAAGCACTTCAGGTCAGATCTGGACTTTATCACTAAAACTGCCTTTACCCTTGACCGCTACACCGCACCTGCTTCCTTAAAAAGGCCACCCGAGCTGTGGATCGTGGACAGGGCTAAAGACATTTACAGTGACACCTCTACTAAATGCGGCATTGGGTAAAGACTCCTAAAGCTTGCCTTTTGTGAAGGGGTAACTAGCGGCTGGCATGTTATCATCTCTCCCACTGTTCTGAGGATGACCCCAAAGGTTTGAAGCCAGACTAGCGCCTCCATTTATCTCTACTGAATAGACTTACATTACGTTTAAGGCCTCTTCATACAGGGCACAGTTTCTGTTTAAATATGTTTGCCGTGCTTAGTTCATGAATAGCGCACATTTATGTACTTGTCACTGAGTTGCCTTATTATGGACTCTGTTTAATACTGTTTTGATGCGATATGAAAGCTATTCACTAAGATGTGTATACTGCTGAAGAAACCCCCACCACTGTCAAAGCCACCCACCGCACCATATTACTTTACACAACGGGCCCTATCATATGCCCATAGATTTCTATACTAGGCTAATATAGCCACGAGTGGAGACCCAGTTAACTACCTGGTTTATAGATTATATATTTTTTTCTCTACAATTGAGCTTTAATATTACAGTATATGTAACTAGAGGCTAGACTCCCACATTACCTAATCTTAAACTTGCTCCTGGTAAGCTACCCTCTTACAAAGACCCTTTTATCTTTCCTGAAGCTAAGATATATAGACACAGCAGCTTATACACAGCAGCATATAGGAGACTCACTATTGTAGTGTTTTACCCTGCGGGAGACAGCTATTGATTACTATAAAAACTATACTGAAGTCCCACCATGATATACTCTCATAACCTGTGGGGGTCTATCTAAATGGGCAAGATACTATATTACTTATCTATCATGTAGTGCTCATATATCAACGACCTCTAGATAATTACTCAGAATACTCTCTATTCTACAGGTCCAGCATACTCAGGAGAGAGAAATCATTAGCTATACACTAGTGGGCCCCCTCTCTCCCTCCGTTGCTTCCTAAATAGATAATCAGAGTATTCCTAAGGCACCACATCCTCTTTTCATTCACAGGCTTTGTCTATTTTAGTAAAATTAAACTCGCTCCACTCCTCCTCCCCCCTATAGTGGGTACTATGCCCATTTCTTTAATCTCGAGCGGCTCTTGCCCGCTGTAATCTTTCTTCTCCTCCTCAATATCTGAATTATTTATAGCCCCTTATTGACATAGACCCCTTGATGGCCCATAAAAGACCTAAGACACCTGATGAATACTTCCCTCCCTACAAGGGGATTCCTGACTCTCTCACTACAAATTTACCATGTCATCATTTTTGTTTACAAAACATGGTCTGTTTAGACCAGCCCCACACAAAATAGGGTTATAACTATGTTAATTTATTCCTATAGAATCTCTCATTAAACAAGAAAAGAGAGACCCTTCATATATATCTTTAAGAAAATTCCACCACCATATCCAGCAACCCATACAGAATTGTATATATGCTAATATGTGATAAGGTCTGCTGCATCAAAGTTGTAGATGTATTATTTCTTTATTCTGTAAATTCTCTTCACTCACATACCCATGTGGAATTGTATCCTTGTTTTTACTTTTGTGTGTCTCAATAAAAAATATTTAAAAAAAAAAAAAAATTGCTGTCATCAACAGAAACATTAAAATTCAGATTTTGAGCCAGTTATTACAAAATTATCTTTAGCACAGTATATTATTAGCCATTGAGATTTCTGGTAAAAGGATAAACCAAGAGACATACATATATGTGTGCATGTATGTATATTGTAAACTGCCTCTGTATACCATCTATAGTTTTTCAGGCATTAAATACCATAGTACCAAAATAATCCTCCAGGGGCGGAACTACTATTGGTGCAATGGCACCAGTGCCCAAGTGCTTGGGAGGACCCGTAGAAGCCAGTCTATACAGAATGTGTGCAATCTTGGTCCAGGGAGCCTTTCATTAGCACAGGTCCATCTTTCTATCTATCTATCCTCAAAATCATTATGCAGAGCAGAATATATATTCTTACTATTGAGTTGCCTTTAGGGGGCTTAAAAACAATTTTGCACTAGGGCCCCCTGTTTAGTAGGTCCATTACTGTAATCCTCTCTTCCAGCTTCTGTTTAGTTTCTGAATATCCTTACTTCCTATCTACACTAAATAGAGTGTATTTCATACTAAATTTGACTCAGAAGTGCAGCAAGAGATTTGGAGGCCCATTTATCAAGCTCCGAATGGAACTAGAGGGCCCAATACCGCTGCTCCATAACCTGTCTGCCTGCTCTGATGAGGCGGACAGAGATCAACGATCGGGTTGACTGACACCCACTGCTGGTGGCCAATTGGCCACAAATCTGCAGGGGGTGGCGTTGCACCAGCAGCTTACAAGAGCTGCTGGTGCAATACTGAATACGGAGAGCGTATTGCACTCCACATTCAGCGATGTCTGTCGGACCTGATCCGCACTGTCGGATCAGGTCCGACAGACCTTTGATAAATAGGCCTCATAGGCTATAATGTCAATGTGTTTAACAAAATGACAGATTAAAAGCTATTTCAGCCATGAAAAATAAAATCCATTCTCTTTTTAGGGTACCTCCAAAAAGGGGACATTGCTCTAGTTATGAGCAAAAGTCATTATTCGGATATTGAGTTCCAAATATGGCCACAGGTAGCAGCATTCAGTTATTTTCAGTAAAGAAAAAGATATTTGCAGGAATCAGAAGCATTTAGATTAATTCCTTTTCTGGATCAATTGTGGGATCCTTTTGCACCTCTGGATCCATTTGGATGTCTGGCTACAAGTCTGTTGGGTGACTGAATTGACCCCTTCATGCCTCTATAGCACCACGAGAGGTGCTTTACACTTTGTGAGTATTATTCATCTCTTTGCTTGTATTGACACCTTTGCACCAGCAATACTAGGCCATATTGGCACCTGTGTTTTCCTTCTGTCTATACAGACATCAGCTCCTGTGCAGGAAGTTGGTCTTCTGGGTGACCAAATAGATCCCAGACCGTATATCTAGCACTAACTGAGGTGCTCTACTAAACGTGAGTTTACTCATCACCTTAAGATCTATTTATTCTGGATCAAACAATATTGGGCCATGTGGCGCTTCTGTCTTTTCTCTTCAGTTATTTTCAGTGTTGGATATATTAGTGTTAAAGCACAACACAAAAAGAAATGTGCTGATTCAGATCTTTGTGTGTTGCACTTTAACAGTAATATATCCAGCAATAAAAATAGCTGAATGCAATCCTGTGGCCATATTTGAAATGTCTTTGACAAATCAATATCTGAATAACAAATTTGCGCATACTTACAAAACCCACTAAATAAATGCCTAACATAATGAAGTTTTACACACAAAGATCAGCCTGATAATATGTTGGCACTAACTTTTTACTTCTTTATTGAAAAACAAACACGGGTAAACCATCTTAGTGTCCATAAAGTAATATACGCCTCCATTTTTTTTAAACCAAGGGTTTCCGTAGTTTAAAGTGAAGGTCAATTTTTACAAATTAGTGCCCGGGTTTTTAATAATTCTATTAAAAACAAGGGCATTTTAATAAATCATAATTGACATTTCAAGTATTTTCTTCAAAAACGTACCTTTTAATCCTGAGAGCCGCTGCAGCGCTTCCTCTGCCTGTCACAAGTCCTCTTCGCGGGTCCAAAATGACGAATCCGGCTTCATACAATTACGGCGGAGGAAGCCAGATTCGTAATTTCTGATGTAAGCAGAGGCTTCCGAAGGCCGGGGGAATCGATGGAGCAGCTTTCAGGATTAAAAGGTAAGTTTTTTAAGAAAACGTTTGAAATGTCAATTTTGATGAATTAAAGTGCCCTTGTTTTTAATAGGATTATTAAAAACCAGGCACTAATTTGTCAAAATTGACCTTCACTTTAAAGAATCTTATCTCTACATAGACCAATTAAGAAGAAATATAATTGAGTTAACAGAGAGCTCAAACAGTGACTGTATAGCAGTGTATTATAACTGTATTAGACTTCTAATGTTTGGAGTGTGCACTTTGAAGCCCCAATACAATTCATAGGATGAGTGATGGATAGGGCATGGTTTGGGGTTTTGGGAGGGGTTAATATCAATATGTTGGGGGTTTTGCATCAAATATACTATTGGGCTAAAGCCCCTAGTTTTTTATCACCTAGCAATGCCCTGCTTGCTTCCATGGTCTCTTGCTCAATGACTCCACACCACCAAAGTATATTTTCAACACCTTAAACAATTTAAGAAATTTTTACAATCTTGATTGATATATTCTATTTTTATTGAAACTTTCAATCTGGCAATCTCAAAGGGGGGGGGGCACAATATGGCACCACCTGTGTCCAAATTCAAATTAACTATTCAGTTTATAGCTGTTTGTTTAACTTATCAATGCAGAGATGTTCTGTGGTTGAAAATGATGGACAAAGATTTTTAAGTGCTAGGCCGGTCTTTTACTGGTGTGTAATTAAGAAGTATCTCTTCATTACTGAGATACCTTGTTGAATTCAGGTCATAGGGGGCTACACTGAGTGTTAGAAGATACCACGAGGGGAGCATTATTGTGCAAGGCATACTTAAGACGATTGTACTATGTTAGTAAGTAGCATTACCCAAAATATTAAATATAGCAAGCTTTCCCTAAATATTAGGTAGCTAATTGTAATCATATCAGGAATGTGCAGTTAGGGAAGGCAGGGGAGGCTAAGAAAAACAGAAATTAAGATGAAAGTAAAATTAAATTAAAAAAACTGGGGGCGGAGCTTGCCACAAGACAGGGTAGTCGCATCAGAGAGCTCTGTGGACCAAGTACAAATCAAACTATATTATGGGGATCTAAACTTTCATTTACCCAGATACCCACCCTCCCTAGTTCCAGTGTACCTGCAGCAGTGGAGAAAAAAAAAAAAGAAAAAGAGAAGAAAATAAGGATCCACTAGAACCACTAGTAGCGACGAGCAGCAAGGTTCTGTGTTACCAAACTAAGAGACGAACTTATCCTATCTTAACATCCTTCCTACTCGCAACTGGTAACCCAGAACAGGCAACCACCTCAACACAGACCAGCGCAATTGCAGAGCCTGAGAGGCGCTTGATAACCCGACCGGGAGCAGTAAAGATTAGCTGCGGTAGCCTGAGGAGGTCCGTGTATGGCCTCTGCACGCCGACATAAGTCGAATCATAGGAGGGCCTCCCTGCTTCCAGTCAACACACGCACCTATCAGCCCAGGTCACGCAGCTCACCAGATTGCAGGCGGAGGATCCCCTCTTCACTATTTGTGGCAGGCAGCGTATTGACCTCAGTGCAGCACATACTCTCACTACAGAGACGAAAGGACGCACAGCACAAGGCAAATATAGGCAGTAAGTTTGCACAGCCTATTTCCTCCTACATATAGCACTACAATAAGGACTGCCATATTTTAACAGCCCTCCTGTTAAACTATAGGGCTTTACCTTGTACCACAGCTGCATCTAGAGGTTTCCTGGGTTACTCACCAATATTATTCATAATATTAATTAGAGGATCCTAGACAGGAGTACCCAGCCCTCTGTACTATAACTGGCACAAACAGCATCACCTATAGTTACCCAGTTAGTTGAAGAGGCCTAATATCCTCAACACAAAGCTCTAGTATTCCACACCTGGATCATTCATTTATCCTACTCAGAGGAGCAAACTCAGTACATCCAGGCCTGTATACCTTTACATAACTATACATATGGGAGATTGAGTTTAGGACTGCCCCAATAACACCTACCTAATTACCTGGTAGATCAAGGTACTTAACCACAGGTACCCTCTGCCCTCTCTCCTCCCTTTCCCATTGGCCCTTTTTGCCTACAGGTCATACCCCACGTACTTCAGGTAACAGGAGAGGCCGCTTCCAGCTTACACACCATACTCCGGTGGCAGACTCCTGGGGATGACGTCACTGACGCTTCCGCATTCAGCTTGCGCACACTCTGGCTTGCGGTGATCGGGTGCAATGCCCGTGAAGCAACGGATTACTTGCCAATAACGTCCAAAGAAGAAAAAACGGAAAAAAAAACCACGTAACCTTTTCCTTAGCTGCTCAGAGAGAGCACTTACCCTAGGAGAGTGGCAGATCTCTAGTTACTTGTGTGGACCTCCAAGCAAGTTGTAACCTAAGAAACGCTCTCCATAATGGCAACCCCATTCAAGAAACACATCCCCAAGATATTATGATGTGCTAACTTTGCCAACTAGGGGGGTGCCGGATTCACTTTCTCCACCTGCCATTCTTTATAGGAGGACACTCACTCTACCCTCTTAGGGAAAACCTGAAGTTCATATTATACAATATGGCTTACTCTCAAAAGAAGAAGCAGAAACAATCTGTAGCCCCAAAAAGGACTTTATCAGATCACTTTAACAGCAAAATTCATTATGAACATGACATGTCAGATGACGATTCAAAAGAATCGATGATCTCCACTAAGGATCCCATAGAGTTGCAAGTCACTCAGAAGAGAGGTCCCTCACTATACATTCCTCTATACTAGACTCCATTAAAGAGTTGTCAGACAAGATGGACTCTCATCACTTATCTCTTAAGCAAGAGTTCAAAATGTTGGTCTCTGAACTTAAAAGAGATATCTCCTCACTTAAAGAAAGGACAGAAATCCTAGAAAGGAAACAAGAATACCTTCATCTGGACCACTCCACCACTCCTTTCCTATACCCAGTTGCTCACTGAAATGATTTCCAAAATGGCGGACTTGGAAGACAGTTTGCTCCGAAACAACAAGGATTTGCGGTATCCCAGAAGAAGTAGGAACAACAGACCTCTCTAAATACCTTCTGGATCTATTCAGAGAACTTCTGGGACCTATACAAGACCAAGAGGCATTAATGGACAGAGTTCATCGGGCACTCCGTCCAAGAAATTCACCTTCAGGTTCACCTAGAGATGTAATCATTAGATTACATTATTACACATTCAAAGAAAAACTACTCAGAGCATCATTTCAGAAAAAAAATCTAAAGGACCCCTATCAGGCCATTAAAATCTATCCGGACTTGTCCTCACACACACTAGCTAAGAGACGCTCCTTCCAGCAGGTTACCCAATACCTTCGCAAAAACAATATTAAATATAGATGGGGCTTTCCAGTCAAACTATTCTTTCAAATAGATGATCCTCCTTACACCATTTCCACACCAGATCAGGGGATAAAACTCCTACTTTCCGTAGGATTACTTCACCCATTCAAATCAACCCAAAGATGCAACCGAAAATGATACAGAGAGACTAAAGGTTACAGCTCCAGAGTGGCACCCATTGCCGCAAAGGCTCAGCTACCAGCCTAAAAAAAAAAGAAATACCCTCAACCAATGAGGACCCCTGATTCTATGTTCTTATGAAATTGTATCCTGAATGACTTCACTTTATTGTTACAAACTCACAGCTCCACCCCAACAGTTTGCCGTTACCTACAGTCCGAGGTGAGGATACCTGATTGTTAACATGATAAAGGAACAACATTTACAGAACTACGGACACTTGGTTATATATACTGTTCAATTTAGTTAACAGTTCATAACATTATCCCAGTTCTATTGATGTTATACTAACTCCTTGTTTTAGTCCTAGTGAAACTTTTCTTAGTATAGGAGGTTTTGCTGCCTTACAATTACACTAAACATTAACCTATTAGAAAATCCACTTACGTGGACCAATGTTAAATTATATATATATATATATATATATATATATATATATATATATATATATATATATATATATATATATATATATTCTATATGACACTGCAATTGAATTAAATTATTGATATGGGCCAGATCTCCTACCTACCATTCTCATAGTCGAAATAATAGCTCTCCTCTACATCTACACCTATCTTAGGGAAGTAACCAGTTAGACCGACTTTATCAAAATCCCTCAACATACTTAAATCTGCATACATAGGTCCCATCGTTCAACGATACAGGCTTCACACACCAACCATACGCTATATCATAGGGTCACATACAAAGAGAACCTACAGATCTGTTTCCACACAGAGGAAATACTACATATTCTACTTTATATGCCCTATGGCTATACTGCTATGATATAAAAATGTATACACTTTAGGGACACACAAACTACTACTCTGTTCCTAATCTCACCTCATTTTAGAGTATACTGAGGATTTTCAACAAACAGAAGGTTATCTAACTTAGACTTACAATCCTACCTATGCCTATATCCCCACTACCATATTATAATACCCTCAACTGAGTTATTTCTGTGTATAAGTTATATATGTATATAATGTTCTTGGATGAATACCTGTCAATATTGAGATTGTTGTTAATCTTTTTTTAGTTCTGATTTCTACACAGACCTACTTGTGAATTATAACTTGAAGGTTAGTGTTTAACAGACGTTCTCCCCCTCCTATTGAATTTTCACCCCAGGTGGAGACCCCCCTCTCCAGTAACCCCCTCCTCCACCACTAGTTGCCTTTATTCAGAAAACACTTGTTTTACAAGTATATATCCTAACAACCCCTCTCCCTACATAGGCCCCATTCTATTGATCCTATATTGACACCCAAAGTACTTGGTCCACTTTAATGACACAATTTATGGTACACTCTCGAGTGCATTCTACATACAACCTATTCACAGCTCCCCCCTCCTTACTTCCCCATTACTCTCGAGCGACTCTCACCCACTGACACCCCTCCCCCTCTCTTCTCTATTACACAAGATTTTGAAAAGTATACCTAGACCCGTTGCTCTCATAGATCATTTAAAATCCTCTTTTCATTTCAGTTTTGAGCATTCTACGAGAAACAAAGTTCTATAAGGTATAATATCTTAAAATGAGAAATAATTCCATAACCCTGGGCACTTATATTATGACATTCTCCAAATAATAATAGTTCTAACCGTATTAAAATAAGCAGATGAATATGTGTGTACTACGATTACCTTTATACAAATCTTATTATGAATACTTACTATCGAATAGATTACGAGTTTTTCATTAGAAGCTGTGCGGTGCTAACAAGCACTTTATTGTCACCTCTCACTTACATACAGCGCTGGTATTACGGGTTTTTACAAACCCGGCATTAAAAGACAATCAGTGAGCGTAGAGCAAAATTTTGCTCCTTACCACACTCCAATACCAGGGCTGCTTAAGTCAGCAGTGAGATGTTCGTACGTGCTCGTGCACAATTTCCCCATAGACATCAATGGGGAGAGCCGGTTGAGAAAAAGCAGCATACATCTTAGTAACGCAGCCCCATTGATTCCTATGGGGAAACTAAAGTTATATTTACACCTAACACCCTATCATGAACCCTTAGTCAAAACACCCCTAATCTTACCACTATTCTAAATTTATTAACCCCTAAACCTGTCTAACCCCAAAGTAATCAGCTCTTTTACCTGTAAAATAAAAATACAAACAACGCCCCCAACAGTAAAATCCACCACCTACACAACCAACCCACCAAATAAAATACTAACTTAAAAAACCTAAGCTCCCCATTGCCCTGAAAAGGGCATTTGGATGGGAATTGCCCTTAAAATGGCATTTAGCTCTATTGCAGCCCAAAGCCCTAACCTAAAAAATAAATAACTATTCTACCTAGTTAAAATAAATACAAATAAAAATAAACCCTAAGCTAGCTACAAGGTAACTATTAGTTATATTGTAGCTAGCTTAATGTTTATTTTATAGGTAAGTATTTAGTTTTAAATAGGAATAATTTAGTTAATGATAGTAATTTTCTTTAGATTTATTTAAATTATATTTAAGTTAAGGGGTCTTAGGGTGAGGGTTAGACTTAAATGTAGGGGTTAATACCTTTAATATAGTGGCGGCGACGTTGGGGACGTCAGATTAGGGGTTAATAAGTATAATGTAAGTGACGGCGATGTTAGGGGCGGCAGATTAGGGTTTAATAAGTATAATGTAGGTGGTGGTGATGTTAGGGGCAGCAGATTAGTGGTTAATAATATTTAACTAGTGTTTGCGAGGCGGGAGTGCGGCGGTTTAGGGGTTAATATATTTATTATAGTGGCGGTGATGTCCGGAGCGGCAGATTAGGGGTTAAAAATTTTATTATAGTGTTTGCGATGTGGGAGGGCCTCAGTTTAGGGTTTAATAGGTAGTTTATGGGTGTTAGTGTACTTTTTAGCACTTTAGTTATAAGTTTTATGCTACAGCATTGTAGTGTAAAACTCATAACTACTGACTTTAGAATGCGTTACGGATCTTGTCGGTATAGGCTGTACCGCTCACATTTTGGCCTCCCAGGACAGACTCGTAATACCAGCGCTATGGAAGTCCCATAGAAAAAAGCTATGGGAGTAATTACTCTGGTCCCTTTAGATCACTGGTTTTCCAACCTGTCCTCATGCCTCCCTAGCAGGCCAGATTTTCGGATTACCTTAGGTGAGAGCTGGAAAAATAACAATCTTTACTAGTCAGCTAATTATTTTACCTGTGCTCTAGTTCAGATATCCTCAAAATATGGCCTGTTAGGGAGGTCTGAGGACAGGTTTGAAAATCAATGGTTTAGAGGAACAGAATAAATGGTTCTATTCTAAACTGTTCATTGTTCCAACAAAAGAAAAGGACTTTAAGGCCCATTTGGATCTCAAAACTTATATTTCTTTAGTGCAGGAGAGTCAATTTATGTCTACCATAGACGTAAATGATGCCTATTTAAATATCCTTATTCACAGGGATCCTACAGTTCTTTATTGCATTGTCTCATTGTAACAGCTTCAGAGGCTGTGCCTTACCATGCTCCCTTACTTATAAAAATGCTACCTGAGCTCCCTCCTTCATTGCTAGTTCTGTCCATCCGGCTTCAAATAATGACGTAGCGTGTGTGAGGGCTTCAAATTGTTTGAGCAGTTGAGAAGAATGGAGATTACAAAGATGTGTCTCAGAAGAATTCAAGACAAGGCAATTCCTAACATGGTGGCAAACTCACCAATCTCTTGTTCAGGAAGTTTCCTTTTTCTGTTCAACTAGGTTGACTATGACCACAAATGCAGCCTGTGCAGATGGAGTGCAGTCTGTGGCTCACAGAGAGTACAGGGAGTTTGGACTCCTCAGTAGGTGACGTTATCAATCAACATCTTGAAACTCCTTGAAATCTTCAGGGCTCTCTAGAGTTGGCCATTATTAAGACATTTCTAATGTTTCAATCATGTCACTGTGGTGGCTTACATCAACCACCAAGGCAGTACTAAAAGCACATTAGTGATGAAAGAGGTAGCCACGTTCTGAGTTGGTCACCATAGTTGCAGGATTTCTGCAATCCACATGCTGTGTGTGAATAACTGGGAACAGAATTTGTCAGTTGTCAATATCTTCACCCTGGTCCCTGAATCAGGAGGTATTCATCCATATTGCCTCCTGCTTAAAACACGTTACCCCCAGTATTGTGCAAGATGTCTGGATCCACAGGTGACGCTCATAGATGTGCTAGTGATTAAATCAGATTTATATCTTTCCTCATTTTTGAGTTACGATCCAGGGTAATAGCCAGGATAATAAAAGGGCCTCTGTAATACTAATTGCTCTGGCATGTCCTTATAGGACATGGTATATGAATCAACACATATGTCCTCCAGTTTTGCAAGACTGCAAAACTCTAAATTTTATGGCATGTTGTTTTAATGCCTAATTTAGTTTCAAAGGAGATTCTCTAATCATGTGATAGACACTTTGATTTAGGCCCAATTTTTTTTACCATTTATAACAAGCTGTGGACAGCTCTCCTTACCTGGTGTGAGTCTAAGCATTATTGTTGGATTTCTTTGAATTCCTCATATAATAATATTTTTTTACAGAATAGTCTGTAAATTTCCCTTAAAGACCAAATTTCGACTTTGTCGATCTTGTATCACTTACTAAAGATATTGCCCTTGCTAGTAAATAAGGGCTAGATATAAAGAGACATATAAATTATATTCCTTCCAAGGAACTCATTTAGATGTATAAAAGGGCTAGATGTGAATGAATTAATATAAAAGTAGCTTAGTTTAACAAAAACATACACACTTGGAATCACACTCTCAAACACACAGATGTACACATATACCGTGTACCTTTTGCTTATATATAAACTGCCTACTTGCAGAAGACTATTTTTAACTATATATTTTTGTTGTCATTTGTTTTTAGATTTGCTTCAGCAATCAGCCTTGTCTCAATAGTAAAACAATTGCAAAATAACAAATGAAGATACACAGAAATAGCAGTTTCTACACTGTTAATGATCTTAAAAAACAAAATTGGGAATTGAAAGTCGTGTCAGCTACATTACAAGTTTTGAGCACTATAGGGATTTTAAGGACCGCCACAAAAGCGCCGTTATTTCATCTCCCTATAGCGCTGGTATTTTTTGGGGGGGGCTGTTTTATTTTGATAGGCCTATTAGATTAGGTGTAATTCTTTTTTATTTTTGATAATTAATACTTATTTTTATTTTTAGTAATTTTAGTGTTTATTTTTTTTGTAATGTTAGGTTTTAGTGTAAGGCAGGTTAGGTTTTATTTCACAGGTAAGTTTGTATTTATTTTAACTAAGTAGTTAGTAAATAGTTAATAACTATTTACTAACTAGTCTACCTAGTTAAAATAAATACAAACTTACCTGTGAAATAAAAATAAAACCTAAGCTAGCTACAATATAACTATTAGTTATATTGTAGCTAGCTTAGGTTTTATTTCACAGGTAAGTATTTATTTAGTTTTAAATAGGTATTATTTAGTTAATAATTGTGACTTTAGTTTAGCTGCATTTTAATTATGTTAAAGTTATGGGGTGTTAGGGTTACGTTAGGGTTAGGTTTAGGGGTTAATGGATTTATTTAGTTTAAAATTAATTTATTTAATTTGACAGGTAAGTTTTAATTTAATTTAAGATAGGGAAATTGTAATTTTAATGTAAAGTTAGGGGGTCGTTAGGTTTAGGGGTTAATAGCTTATTTTAGTATATTTCATAGTGGGGGCTTGCGGTTTAGGGGTTAAATAGGTGTATTATAGTATATTTCGATGTGGGGGGACTTTCAGTTTAGGGGTTAATAGTTTATTTTAGTATATCTTGTGGGGGGAGCTTGTGGTTTAGGGATTAATACATTTATTATAGGGGCGGTGTGGGTGGTCGGCAGATTAGGGGTTAATAATATTTAAATAGTGTTTTTGATGTGGGAAGGTGGCAGTTTAGGGGATAATAACTTTATTATAGTAGCAACAAAGTCTGGGAACAACGGAATAGGGGTTAATACATTTTAATAGTGGCGACGATGTTGGGAGCGGCAGATTAGGGGTTAATAAATTTATTATAGTGTTTGCGATGCAGGAGGGCCTCGGTTTAGGGGTTAATAGGTAGTTTGTGGGTGTTTGTGTACTTTGTAATACTTTAGTTACGCGTTTTATGTTACAGCTTTGTAGCGTAAAACTCATAACTGCTGACTTTAGATTGTGGTGTACCGCTCACTTTTTGGCCTTCCAGGCAAACTCGTAATACCAGCGCTATGGGAGTCCCATTGAAAAAGGTGCGGTACTGATGTTGCGTGACAGGCTAAAAGGTGTGCGGTACACCTATACCGACAAGACTCGTAATAGCTGTGTTAGGGAAAATAAAGCATTATGGGCCATAATGCTGCTTTTTCACTCACAATGCCAAACTCGTAATCTAGCTAAGTGTTTGTAGTTGATAACCCTAACTATATTTTCCAGATTTCTGTCACTTCAATTAACCCTACATGGATCTTCCGTTACTATCAATTAACATTATGATTGGTCTGCCCCTTACCTGTACTAGATTACATAGTGCAAAATTCCTACATGACTCCAACTAAATCAAA
This sequence comes from Bombina bombina, assembly GCF_027579735.1. Classification (NCBI taxonomy): domain Eukaryota; kingdom Metazoa; phylum Chordata; class Amphibia; order Anura; family Bombinatoridae; genus Bombina; species Bombina bombina. The sequence continues at coordinate 568,234,770 of NC_069503.1, forward strand.
CAATCTCCAATCACTTCCAGCCAGGTGCAGCAAGTACTATAACTTGATCTTCTTTGAACTTGTACTTTCTTTTGGTTTTTCTCTCTCGATTAAAAAAAAAAAAAAACAGTCCTGATTAAGCATTTAAGTAATTAGGCTTGTAGATGAGTGGGATAACTATAAAAATTGAATCTGCTTTTAGGCTCCTTTGAGATATTTCACTATCAAACCAATCCTGGCCGGTAGTCTTGTTATCCCGGAGTCAAGTGGAGTGATAACGAAAAATCTATTAGGATAGTAGCATTAGGACCCAGGAGGAAGATGACTCTAGTATAGACGTTTAATAAGGAGCTGGATACCAGGAAGAGACCGGGAATGTCAAAGCGCAGTTGACAAGCCAGGAGTCAAACCAAACAGTCACAGGAAGCAGAATCAGAATCCAAAAGAGTAGTCAGGGAAATCCAAGGTCAGAACCAATCAGGTAACAAACAAGGTGAAATCAGCAATCTTAAAGGGACATTGTACACTAGATTTTTCATTGCATAAATGTTTTGTAGATGAACCATTTTATATAGCCCATCTGGGAGTATTTGTAACAATGTATAGTTTTGCTTAATTTTTAAGAACTCCTAACCAAGCCCCACAATGTCAGATGTATACATACGTTTACAGACTCCTGCAGGCTCCTGTTTATGTTTTATGTCTATTCATATGCCGTGGAGGTGGGGAGTGTCGGCTCTTTTTGTTTACCCAGCCCCTTTCAGTGGGTGTCCCAGACTGTGAAACAGTGCTAAATTGGGAGCTTCTAAGTAAGTTTTTAAAAGGTTTTATACTTTTTAGATCAGTATCTGTGCATGTTCTTCTTTATAGTAGTGTATATTACATGCAGTTATATGAAAATTGGTGAATACTGTCCCTTTAAGTTTATTGTTCAATAGTAGAAAATTAGCTAAGATTAGATATACTATAGAGACCTTTCTATTACACACATATTATAATCTATAATATTTCCTGTTAAGTTTAGACACCAATCTAACAGATACAGGTATAATAATTATAGTTTAACATTTCCTAGGTTGTTCCCTTTGGTTTTTATAAAAATATTTATATTTTTGAAGTCTATTGCCAATATTTGCTTGTCTCAGAGATTTTTTTTCCACTTATTGAAATGTAATGAAGTTAAATTCAAGGAGCAATGGAAATTATGTTCTTACATGTAGATTCAAATTGCTTCCGGAATCTGTCAATATTGAAAAAATTGAAACATCTTTTTTTTCTTATTGACTTTTTTTTTCAGATATGTTCATAACATAATGCTTGTTACTCTCTGAAAACATTTTATTATCTGGTTAGTAATGTCAGTTTTACATGTTGGTGTTTTTAATGCATTCAGATTACAATATCTACTAATATTTTTATGTAAAAGGTTAACCATTTTTCTAAGATGAAATCTACATTACATTTGCAAGTATTCTATTGATTATGACATTATTGATCCTAGTTGTTCTGTATGTATAGTAATTTATAAAACATGCTTATATCCAAATACCATTATTATTCTTAATATTACCTGTTTTGAATTTGCATTAATAAAGGTTCATAGAATTTCTAATGACAAAAGGGTTTTGTAAGGTTGCTGTTTTCTTATAAAGATTAAATTGTTGCAACAGCTTTTTGATGTACAAATATGATCTAATTATTTCACTGTACTCATCTATTAAAATATTGTTTCTCATTATCAGTGTTAATTCAGAAATAGGTTCTGCTGACTGGCTAAGGTAAACTGGTTCATGTGAGTGAGTGTTACTTAAATATGAGTTCCATTGAAGAGAAATACCTATTACAAGACCATTGTAGATAACGATCACACATTTTTAAACCGATAGTAAATGCGCATATTATAGAAATGAGAAATGTAGAGTAACATTTATAAATATTAAATTTTCTAAAATTTACATTTTATATTTCCTGATCCTGTGTTTACTGTTGATGATGACACTTCCCAAGGAAAGGGCTGAACTGTGCTTGATGCTAACACTCCCACCCTCCAATCGTGGGCCATCTGCAAATCTGCCATGCATGCCGGCAACATTGCGAATGCATGCGCTTTAGCTAAGAATGGGCCTTGGGAGCATGAGCACAAGTTTGTATAAACTAGCATATCCATAGGATATAAGAGACCAAGAAACCTAAAGGATACCCTAGACAAAAGCCAATATATTCATCATCCAAGAAAAGAAAGTCAGTCCAAAGGCATGTATCCATGTGGTACATGCAATACATGCCCAAGGGTATGGAAAACTAAGGAAATTCGTGACAAATATGGCAGAAAACATATTCTGACAGCCCATTTTTCATGTACTACGCTAGGAGTTGTCTATGCACTACAATGTCCGTGTAAACTTTTCTATGTCGGAATGACGACACGTCAAGTAAGAACCAGAATCATGGAGCATAGCAGAAATATTAAAAGATTTGGAGGATAATAAAACTATAACCAGCATAGCAAAACATTTCCATTCCAAACATAACTGCAATGAACATTTGCTTACCTTTACAGTTTTACAACAAGCCAATTTGGGCATAAGAGGTGGCAACCTTGAACAAACATTGTTGAGAATGGAATGCAAATGGGTACATTTATTGAATAGTGTGAAACCGTACGGACTTAATGATTACAATAATTACAATGTATATCTATAGAGATCTAATCCTCAAACCATCAAAGTCAGAGTCCTCATTTTAGAGCCCCAATATACTGTTAGCCCAAATTGGTGAACAGAGGACATCAACTAGGTATATGAATATACAGTCCTCTAGGGCATGCTTACTACAATAAACAATTAAAAAAATATTTACAATATAATAATAAAGTTAATTATTAACCTCTTAAGGACATGTGACGGAATTTTTCCATCATAAAACAATTGAGCAAACTGAAAGCTGTGTCATTAAAGGGATAATAGAGGACAATGTTGATGTTCCAGTCAAAATTTATTCAAAAACATCTATATACTCCATATATAAACATGCAAACAAAAAAAAATAAAAAAAATTTTTTGTTCATAGTATGACGTTCCATAATAAAGGGAATAAGAGAAATAAAACTAATATAATAAAGAGAGCATATCTGAAACACAAATACTAACTTTGCTCTCCAACACATTCACCATATTTACAACTCACCAACAACTACCTTTACACAAATGTATATCGGGTTTTTACAAGATAGGTTAATGTCACTTAATAACACTCCAAATGAGCACTAATATCACTTTAGTAATTAAGTGATTAAAGAAAAATAGTACAAAAACAACACTTATTATACCAAGCTCACCCAGCAAGGTATAATTCTTTATTTTACAATTCTTTCTTTTAATGTTTTGACTGACACTGTAATTATATCACGTATAAGAATGAGCAAAACAGACTATACGTTTGCCTCATTACAGCATCTCAAAAAATCACAAATCATCATCATATCACGTCAGGGTATTTGGCATATAAGAAATTGTATTTCTGCATTCACCTTTTAGATTAAAAATCCCTTAAGTTTGATAATCACTTCATTTTTATATTTATATCAATAGTTGATCACAACTTTTTATTCAAGATCACAACCATCACGCTCACAGTTAAGCATTCAAGCAAAGATGAAATGTCATCATGACACACATAATAAATATAAGTATATATATGGCCAAATAGTATAGTAAAGTGTTGTATAATCATGCCAACTCATTGAGCCTCTGTTTTCTCTATTACGAAAAAATAGCACAAAGCTGGAAGATCAAAACGTAATATCTTTGTCATTTTTTGCATTCATAAAGTCCAAAAGTTTCAAACATTTCCTTAGGTGATCACACATAAAAACAACTTTTCACTAGGCTGTCATGACAATGTTTAACACTGCACGCTTAGTTGACTGACAGGATAAACAACCAATCCTAATGGCTATCCAATATCCAATCAAAAACGAGAGGTATGTACTCTCAAACCAATAAAGGACAGGCTTAAAGCCGACCCGCGCACCCCCTCTGAGGAAGCGTTAGTGAAACGCCGCGTCAGGGGTGTTTGTTTTAACGTTGCTCTCCTAGTAGTACGAAAAATAGCCAATATAATCTTAACTTAAAAATGGGTTATGTTGTTGAAATAATTAGATAACTGTTGTGAATTATAGTGTCTTAGCACTTAAATTATTGCTGTATTAACAGCAGTACTTCCATACTATTGATACACAGTAACTGCAACAATAGGCAAACTTTTCGCAGCAAACACCAACTTATTTTTAATTGTTGTAAGTGATAACCTTAGAACGAATATACAGTTAGTAATATGAATTACACTAAACTTTAATGAAAATGCAGCAAGAAATCATCTTGTCAGCTATAGCGTAACATTATCAGAAGCACCAGCGGACTTAACTGGTTAAAAGTGTCAGCTGAGCCAAACAAGTATGTTTAGCAACAGTCACTTAGCAGGCTGAATGTAAAGAGGTAACACGATTTAAATAAGCTAACCGTTGATCTACTTAAAGCATTAAATATAAAACAATATCAACAGTATCACTTGTATTATCGCAACAAAAAACAAGTCTGATACATTCCTAACAGTTATTCATACTGCAAGAGAATTTTAGACGGATAAGCTGCTATAATCCTTATTTGTCATAGACATCTCTAAAGTTAAGCATCATCACTGCCACCACATATCTGTGAATGTTAACAGCTAAGTGTTGTTTTACTTTCTGTGTTATAGCCTGACAGATTAAAGAGCTGCTAACATTACTACTAGTTACAAACTTATTACAAGTAAACTACCGCAGCTGACACATTATTATAACAACTGAAGGTCGATTCACTTATCCTGTTACAGTGGAACCACAAAAATACCTAGGGATTAAGAATTGAAATATACGTGTGTCAAACACAAACAAATATATATAAAGATAAGACGGAAGTATCCAGGTTAAGAGATACAATATTTTAGATGCCAGTAAATTCAATAGAGGTATATTATATATTATAACTCAAGCTGGCACAATAACAAATAAGCCTGGTATAACAAACTAAGGCCTAGATTTGGAGTTTGGCGTTAGCCGTGAAAACCAGCGTTAGAGGCTCCTAACGCTGGTTTTAGGCTACCGCCGGTATTTGGAGTCAGTGATTAAAGGGTCTAACGCTCACTTTTCAGCCGCGACTTTTCCATACCGCAGATCCCCTTACGTGAATTGCGTATCCTATCTTTTCAATGGGATCTTTCTAACTCCGGTATTTAGAGTCGTTTCTGAAGTGAGCGTTAGACATCTAACGACAAAACTCCAGCCGCAGGAAAAAAGCAGGAGTTAAGAGCTTTCTGGGCTAACGCCGGTTCATAAAGCTCTTAACTACTGTACCCTAAAGTACGCTAACACCTATAAACTACCTATGTACCCCTAAACCGAGGTCCCCCCACATCGCCGCCACTCGATTACATTTTTTTAACCCCTAATCTGCCGACCGCCACCTACGTTATACTTATGTACCCCTAATCTGCTGCCCCTAACCCCGCCGACCCCTGTATTATATTTATTAACCCCTAACCTGCCCCCCACAACGTCGCCGCCAGCTACTTACAATAATTAACCCCTAATCTGCCGACCGCAAAGCGCCGCCACCTACGTTATCCTTATGTACCCCTAATCTGCTGCCCCTAACACCGCCGACCCCTATATTATATTTATTAACCCCTAATCTGCCCCCCTCAACGTCGCCGACACCTGCCTACACTTATTAACCCCTAATCTGCCGAGCGGACCTGAGCGCTACTATAATAAAGTTATTAACCCCTAATCCGCCTCACTAACCCTATCATAAATAGTATTAACCCCTAATCTGCCCTCCCTAACATCGCCGACACCTAACTTCAATTATTAACCCCTAATCTGCCGACCGGAGCTCACCGCTACTATAATAAATGGATTAACCCCTAAAGCTAAGTCTAACCCTAACACTAACACCCCCCTAACTTAAATATAATTTAAATCTAACGAAATTAATTAACTCTTATTAAATAAATTATTCCTATTTAAAGCTAAATACTTACCTGTAAAATACATCCTAATATAGCTACAATATAAATTATAATTATATTGTAGCTATTTTAGGATTAATATTTATTTTACAGGCAACTTGGTAATTATTTTAACCAGGTACAATAGCTATTAAATAGTTAAGAACTATTTAATAGTTACCTAGTTAAAATAATAACAAAATTACCTGTAAAATAAATCCTAACCTAAGTTATAATTAAACCTAACACTACCCTATCAATAAATTAATTAAATAAAATACCTACAATTACCTACAATTAACCTAACACTACACTATCAATAAATAAATTAAATACAATTGCTACAAATAACTACAATTACATAAACTAACTAAAGTACAAAAAATAAAAAAGAACTAAGTTACAAAAAATAAAAAAATATTTACAAACATAAGAAAAATATTACAACAATTTTAAACTAATTACACCTACTCTAAGCCCCCTAATAAAATAACAAAGACCCCCAAAATAAAAAAAATGCCCTACCCTATTCTAAATTAATAGAGTTAAAAGCTCTTTTACCTTACCAGCCCTGAACAGGGCCCTTTGCGGGGCATGCCCCAAGAAAATCAGCTCTTTTGCCTGTAAAAAAAAACATACAATACCCCCCCAACATTACAACCCACCACCCACATACCCCTAATCTAACCCAAACCCCCCTTAAATAAACCTATCACTAAGCCCCTGAAGATCTTCCTACCTTGTCTTCACCATCCAGGTATCACCGATCCGTCCTGGCATCCGGTGCTGAAGAGGTCCAGAAGAGGCTCCAAAGTCTTCCTCCTATCCGGCAAGAAGAGGACATCCGGACCGGCAAACATCTTCTCCAAGCGGCATCTTCTTCCATCCGGTGTGGAGCGGGTCCATCTTGAATCAGCCGACGCGGATCCATCCTCTTCTTCCGGCGTCTCCCGACGAATGACGGTTCCTTTAAGGGACGTCATCCAAGATGGCGTCCCTCGAATTCCGATTGGCTGATAGGATTCTATCAGCCAATCGGAATTAAGGTAGGAATATTCTGATTGGCTGATGGAATCAGCCAATCAGAATCAAGTTCAATCCGATTGGCTGATCCAATCAGCCAATCAGATTGAGCTTGCATTCTATTGGCTGATCGGAACAGGTAGGAAGATCTTCAGGGGCTTAGTGTTAGGTTTATTTAAGGGGGGTTTGGGTTAGATTAGGGGTATGTGGGTGGTGGGTTGTAATGTTGGGGGGGGGGGGTATTGTATGTATTTTTTTACAGGCAAAAGAGCTGATTTTCTTGGGGCATGCCCCGCAAAGGGCCCTGTTCAGGGCTGGTAAGGTAAAAGAGCTTTTAACTCTATTAATTTAGAATAGGGTAGGGCATTTTTTTATTTTGGGGGTCTTTGTTATTTTATTAGGGGGCTTAGAGTAGGTGTAATTAGTTTAAAATTGTTGTAATATTTTTCTTATGTTTGTAAATATTTTTTTATTTTTTGTAACTTAGTTCTTTTTTATTTTTTGTACTTTAGTTAGTTTATGTAATTGTAGTTATTTGTAGCAATTGTATTTAATTTATTTATTGATAGTGTAGTGTTAGGTTAATTGTAGGCAATTGTAGGTATTTTATTTAATTAATTTATTGATAGGGTAGTGTTAGGTTTAATTATAACTTAGGTTAGGATTTATTTTACAGGTAATTTTGTTATTATTTTAAGTAGGTAGCTATTAAATAGTTCTTAACTATTTAATAGCTATTGTACCTGGTTAAAATAATTACCAAGTTGCCTGTAAAATAAATATTAATCCTAAAATAGCTACAATATAATTATAATTTATATTGTAGCTATATTAGGATGTATTTTACAGGTAAGTATTTAGCTTTAAATAGGAATAATTTATTTAATAAGAGTTAATTAATTTCGTTAGATTTAAATTATATTTAAGTTAGGGGGGTGTTAGTGTTAGGGTTAGAATTAGCTTTAGGGGTTAATCCATTTATTATAGTAGCGATGAGCTCCGGTCGTCAGATTAGGGGTTAATAATTGAAGTTAGGTGTCGGCGATGTTAGGGAGGGCAGATTAGGGGTTAATACTATTTATGATAGGGTTAGTGAGGCGGATTAGGGGTTAATAACTTTATTATAGTAGCGCTCAGGTCCGCTCGGCAGATTAGGGGTTAATTATTGTAAGTAGCTGGCGGCGACGTTGTGGGGGGCAGGTTAGGGGTTAATAAATATAATATAGGGGTCGGCGGTGTTAGGGGCAGCAGATTAGGGGTACATAGGGATAATGTAAGTTGCGGCGGTTTACGGAGCGGAAGATTAGGGGTTAATAATATAATGCAGGGGTCAGCGATAGCAGGGGCGGCAGATTAGGGGTTAATAAGTGTAAGGGTAGGGGTGTTTAGACTCGAGGTACATGTTAGAGTGTTAGGTGCAGACGTAGGAAGTGTTTCCCCATAGGAAACAATGGGGCTGCGTTAGGATTTGAACGCTGCTTTTTTGCAGGTGTTAGGTTTTTTTTCAGCTCAAACAGCCCCATTGTTTCCTATGGGAGCGTCCGTAAGCACCGCTGGTATCGAGAGTTGCATTTGCGGTAAAAATGCTCTACGCTCCTTTTTTGGAGCCTAACGCAGCATTTTTTTGAACTCTCGATACCAGAGTTAATTTTATGGTGCGGCCAGAAAAAAGCCTGCGTAGCGTTAACAGCCCATCTACCGCCAAACTCCAAATCTAGGCCTAAGTCATTTACTCCCAGAAAGTCTGCTACTGACTCTCAGGCAACTACAAGCATTATTGAGCAAGAGTATCTCAACGCTGTATCACTGCATTTTTCTTAAAATTATACAAATACGAACTAGTGAAATACCTGACGAGGTGGAGGAATTTAAACGTGTATCAATGAAGTCAGAGTGATATGATGCTCTGAACGCTATATAAGTTACAAACAAATTTGTTTCAATTACAACATAGTAACAGCAGCACCCAGCAAACTATAAGAAAAGACGTTACAGAGTATTAGACATATACACAGAAGTGATTAAAAATACATCTAAGGGGGCGGAGCCAACTGCCAATGGAGCTGGACGTGTCTGTGCAGAGCTCCTGGCTTTTGGGCCATAATATGGATATTATATTTATACTTTAAACTTGTGTTTCGCCTGATTAGCCACCCAGGATCCCATGAGCACCCACATAAGAATATAAGTCAAACTGAAGCTCCACGCAGAGATTATACAACGTATATGGGCTTTTCATACTTTCCCTATGGAGAGCATCGCTGTTTTAGATACTAAGCTTACTCCCTTCATAGCCAACTGTGAGGTGTGAACTCAGGGGACTACAGCCTGCCAGATCCTGAATACCTGTACCTAACTAGCCACTCGCACCCTAAAACACTTAGGGCCGCGGTAAGCACTGTGGCTGTGGCGCATCATTAATATGGAGGCCTGGGAACAGTCTACGCAACGTCTCATTGACGAACACTTTCAAAGCCTGCAGATGGACCTTGCCGCACTTATCTCTGCCCTGCTACAGAAACCAAGGCAGGTCGCAGACCCCCTCAGAACCAGCAGCGTGCAAGTGTCGGAGTTATAGCTACATCCGCATCCCAGAGCGACTATGAGATTGCCGCAAGTAGCCCGCCAGATTATTCCCTGAGCTCCGGTCGAGAGAAGGTGAGAGTTGCGGGTGCTTCCCCAATTGAGATGCTTACGAACACTCAGCATGTTTTTTCACCTATATCTCATCGGATGGAGACCCCTACACTCGCAGCACATGTATCTTCTTACAAATCCTCTATAGCTGCTGACTTAAACAGAACGCCGGGGCATACTTATGACCTTTTGCAAGCTGAGGGAATGCTTGCTTGTGTCAGCTATGTAAGGTCACCAGTGTATGTATCCAGAGTCGGGGTCGGCTAAGAGACTTAGAAATCCAGACATGAGGCTTCTAGCTTACTATAAGTTGTCTGTTTATTACTCTATTTAACCCCTTATTGGTGTTTGGACCTGAATATATTTACTAACTGCGGTATTACTTTTGTTTATTACTATACTATATCTGCTCCCTATCAGAAGCTCACTTTACTTAGTTATTACAGCTCTCAAGACAGACATAAGTTAATGGAGGCCTGCGCCCTTCTGTTTGTCTCATAAGTTGGACTCTTGCATTACAGACTTGGGACTACTCATATTATTATGCTAAGGATATACCTTTTGATTCCAACGTGACTAGGCATCCTTATTAAAGTTTCCCTCTAACTAGTTCAGCTATACTTTTTATATACTACCTAGATTGGTTTATGGGATGATGACAATGTTTATATACTGTGTTCAATCATATACAGGTTCCTTATTGTCTGCATTCACTACAAATTTAACTGAATTTCAATGTTTCACTGCATAGTTTTTCTACATTTGCAGGCTCTCATGCTGTGCGTTTGCTCATTTTACCTAAGAGTGGATGGTGTGTGTGACTTCTTGCCGCCAGCGGCCGAGGCGGCGGGATGTTGTTTTCATCAAATAGATAGCCTCACAGAATAGTCCTCAACATAGCTTTGTAGTATAATGCCGCCTGCAGCACATAAGCAATGTTCCAGCTCTGCTCTGTGTACTAAGACTGCAGTTTTATCCCTAACAATATTTCTACAGTTGATATATGATCTGGACAAACTCAGATGATCTTGAGACCACTTATGCTAGAATATATCTTTAGGAGTGCTTTAATCACACGGCTAAGTATAGCCTTTTCGATGCTCTGTTCCCAGCTCCCCTAGGTTGCCATACCTCCTAGTTAGGCTGGTCCTGCAATCGCATCTAGTTGCACAATGTCACACCTCTATATTTATTGTGTGTACGTTATGGCTCTCCCTAATGGTTCCATATTAAATTCCTAGGCTTTGGTATCTGGAATATAGCTTTACCATTATATACCATATCTTGGTATCAGGCTGTGAGGATTTCAGCTCTTATGATTTCTGCTTTTGTAGCTGTTACACCAGAGCGTGCATGCTGAGGAAAGAGGCACATAGGACATGCAACTGAATAGCTGCTGAATAGGGAAAAAGCATGAAGTGGCCAAACAAACATTCTATTTCATAATGCTGGGACTTTGCTGAGGACAATGTAAATGGATACAAACTTGTTCAATATTCACCAGTTTTTACTAATGAAAACCGGATTGAACACAGTGAAGAAACTGAAAATATAGTACTAATATAATATAGTGCTTGGAACTTCAAACAATAAAGCGATATACAAAAACTAAAGACATACAACACTATGCACTATATAAAATAGATAAAAAAAACGTTCTTCCTGACCTCAAAATGAAAAGAAACTGTCATAGTGTATAACTGTACATATATAATTAAATTATCCCACTTGGGGCCCGTTTCCATTAAGCCATTAAAAATGGAGCTCCATTTTAGCACCAGGTTTCCATTGAAAAATTATGCGTATTGCGTCACCCTTTTCGTGTAGGTGTAAGTTAGCATTGTGTTAACGCTTCCATCTGACGCTGAGAATTTCTTGAGAATTAATTAATTGCTATGATAACCCGACCTTACACTATGGAACTCAATCCCATTTATTTTACCCATCGCTCACTGTTATCACCCCCATAAATTAACATAAATAGAACCAGCGTCCCAAGTGGGTATCATATATTCAGCACAAGGACTTACGCAGTAAAAATAGAGAAATTTTACTCCATTGTCAGCTCTCTACACATAGGCAGGCACAGCAAGCCTTGCGCTGAGAATATGAGCACCGTAACTCCCTAAAAGCAAACACCTAACGCATGCGCAATATGTACCTCTAAACGGCCAGCCCCCACCGCAATAACTACTTAATGTATTAACCGCTAATCCACCAGCCCCCATATTGCAAAGTATTAAAGTTATTAACCCCTAATCCGCCACCCACCCACAACGTAAAGTATCTATATACACTATTAACCCCTAATCCGCCATCTCCCCACAACGCAATTTATATAATTAACCTATTATCCCTTAAACCGCCAACCCCCCACAATGCAAAGAACCTATTTAACCTATTAACCCCTAAACCACCAACCCCCCACAACGCAAAGTACCTATTTAACTTATTAACCCCTAAACCGCCAACCCCCCACAACGCAAAGTACCTATTAAACCTATTAAACCTTAAACTGCCAACTCCTCACAACGCAAAGTAATGTAATCACTAAGCCCCCTAATCTAATACCCCCTAAATTAACCCCAATTACATAAAATAGAAAAATACTATTTTACAAATAAATTAATTAAAAATACCAAAATAAAAAAATTCTAATTTAAAATTAAAATAAAAAAATCCTAAAATGACATAAAAAAAATAAAACCTAAAATTAAATTTAAATAAAAAAAGATTACAAAAAATAAAAAAATCTAAGATTCCATAAAAAAATAAATGAAATTATCCAAAATATTTTTTTTAAACCTAATCTAATACCCCTGTTCAAATCATCCTATTTTTCAGCCAATAGGAATGCAAGGTACCCCAATATAAAAGGGGTACCTTGCATTCAATCTTTAGTGTGCGGCAGACGTTCGCATGAAGAGGACCTCCATGTCGCCGAAGACTGCTGCCACCGGAAGACCCCTCCGCGCATCAGAAGACCGCTCCACACCTCCGGGAAGAAGATAGAAGATGGTCCTGCGATGGATGAAGATGGATCCGCCTGGATGAAGACTTTCCTCTGCCTAGAAGAAGATGGATGTCTGAACTTCAGGAACGGTGAGTACATTTTTTGGGGTTAGTGTTAGTTTTTTTGTTTTTTTGGGGGGTGTTATTTATTAAATTAGGGATTTGTTTATTTTTTAATGGTCAGCAAAAGAGCTGATTGTCCTTTTAAGGGCAATGCCCATACAAATGCTTCTTTAGGGGTAATGGGTAGATTAGATTTTTATAGAGTTACGTATTTTTTTTATTTTGGGGGTTTGGTGGGTGGGGGGTTTTACTGTTAGGGTTTTTTTTGAGGTAAAAGAGCTGATTGCTTCAGGGCAATGCCCTACAAAAGGCCCTTTTAAGGGCTATTGGTAGTTAAGTCTTAGATTAGGGTTTTTTTATTTTGGGTGGCTTTTTATAGGGGTATTAGATTAGGTTTAAAAAAATTAGTTAGGATAATTTTTTTTATTTTTTTTATGAGTTCTTATTTTTTTTTATTTTTTGTAATCTTTTATTGTTTATTTAAATTTAATCTTAGGTTTTATTTTTTTATGTAATATATTTTTTTAATTTAGGATTTTTAATTTTTGTATTTTTAATTAATTTATTAGTCAAATAGTCTTTTTTATTTAATGTAATGTAATTTAGGGGGTGTTAGGTTGGTGGATTAGGGGTTAATAGTTGAAATAGGTAGATTGCATCGTGGGGGGCGGTTTAGAGGTTTATACATTTTATTATTGGTTGCATTGTGGGGGATGGCGGTTTAGAGGTTAATACATTTTATTACTAGTTGCGATGTTGTGGGATGGCGGATATAGGGGTTTTGACGTGTCGGGTTTATTTTTAGGAGGCGGGTTAGATTTCAATGGGAACTAGGCATCAAAAAGCTCCTGTTTCCTCTTTTACACCTAGTTGAGCTGGGTGTAACTTTTGTTAATTTATCAACAGCCTCCTACAGTGTATTAAAGGTTTGCGCTGTCATTGGAAACCTGGTATAGTTTATAGATTTGAACAGACTAAAAGCCAAGTAAAGCGCAACCCCGTCTTAGCAAATTTAATAGTAAAACATAGTGCAATAACATAAAAGTACTTAAAAAATAAGAGTAGTCCAGCATTCACAAAGGCAGTGAGCTCTTAGTTCCACTCGCCAAACTGGAGCGTCCCCCCAATCAGTGTAGTTGTTCCAAACAAAGGCTATGCTGCCACTTGGGTTGCTGGTTACTCCGTTCCCTACGCATTTCATTCGGGACACGGCCGAACGTTCTCAAGGGTTTTCAAGTATGTACAAGTTCCGTTTTTTGTACATACTTAAACAACCCTTGAGTAACCAGCAACCAAGGTGGCAGTATAGCCTTTGTTTGGAACAACTACACTGACTGGGGGACGCTCCGGTTTGGCGTGACGTCAGATGCCAATTGTGAGAATGGTTAGCGAACATCTCTGACACATGGCACACAGTGAGACTGGAACTACAGGGAGTGCAGAATTATTAGGCAAGTTGTATTTTTGAGGATTAATTTTATTATTGAACAACAACCATGTTCTCAATGAACCCAAAAAACTCATTAATATCAAAGCTGAATAGTTTTGGAAGTAGTTTTTAGTTTGTTTTTAGTTATAGCTATTTTAGGGGGATATCTGTGTGTGCAGGTGACTATTACTGTGCATAATTATTAGGCAACTTAACAAAAAACAAATATATACCCATTTCAATTATTTATTTTTACCAGTGAAACCAATATAACATCTCAACATTCACAAATATACATTTCTGACATTCAAAAACAAAACAAAAACAAATCAGTGACCAATATAGCCACCTTTCTTTGCAAGGACACTCAAAAGCCTGCCATCCATGGATTCTGTCAGTGTTTTGATCTGTTCACCATCAACATTGCGTGCAGCAGCAACCACAGCCTCCCAGACACTGTTCAGAGAGGTGTACTGTTTTCCCTCCTTGTAAATCTCACATTTGATGATGGACCACAGGTTCTCAATGGGGTTCAGATCAGGTGAACAAGGAGGCCATGTCATTAGATTTTCTTCTTTTATACCCTTTCTTGCCAGCCACGCTGTGGAGTACTTGGACGTGTGTGATGGAGCATTGTCCTGCATGAAAATCATGTTTTTCTTGAAGGATGCAGACTTCTTCCTGTACCACTGCTTGAAGAAGGTGTCTTCCAGAAACTGGCAGTAGGACTGGGAGTTGAGCTTGACTCCATCCTCAACCCGAAAAGGCCCCACAAGCTCATCTTTGATGATACCAGCCCAAACCAGTACTCCACCTCCACCTTGCTGGCGTCTGAGTCGGACTGGAGCTCTCTGCCCTTTACCAATCCAGCCACGGGCCCATCCATCTGGCCCATCAAGACTCACTCTCATTTCATCAGTCCATAAAACCTTAGAAAAATCAGTCTTGAGATATTTCTTGGCCCAGTCTTGACGTTTCAGCTTGTGTGTCTTGTTCAGTGGTGGTCGTCTTTCAGCCTTTCTTACCTTGGCCATGTCTCTGAGTATTGCACACCTTGTGCTTTTGGGCACTCCAGTGATGATGATGATGGCCAAACTGGTGGCAAGTGGCATCTTGGCAGCTGCACGCTTGACTTTTCTCAGTTCATGGGCAGTTATTTTGCGCCTTGGTTTTTCCACACGCTTCTTGCGACCCTGTTGACTATTTTGAATGAAATGCTTGATTGTTCGATGATCACGCTTCAGAAGCTTTACAATTTTAAGAGTGCTGCATCCCTCTGCAAGATATCTCACTATTTTTGACTTTTCTGAGCCTGTCAAGTCCTTCTTTTGACCCATTTTGCCAAAGGAAAGGAAGTTGCCTAATAATTATGCACACCTGATATAGGGTGTTGATGTCATTAGACCACACCCCTTCTCATTACAGAGATGCACATCACCTAATATGCTTAATTGGTAGTAGGCTTTCGAGCCTATACAGCTTGGAGTAAGACAACATGCATAAAGAGGATGATGTGGTCAAAATACTCATTTGCCTAATAATTCTGCACTCCCTGTAAGAGCTCACTGCCTTTGTGGATGCTGGACTGCTGTTATTTTTTAAGTAAGTTTGGAAGAAGTCAATGAACAAAATTGCTTCCGACAGCATATTTATCATTTTGCTAGCGAACGCAAACCTAATTACGGCTCAATGGAAATGAGCGCTTGGTTTGGTACTCACATATGTTACTGCTACATTAATTCTAAGATTAGCGCTCATTACAAAGGGATCCAAATCTGTGATATACAGGGGGTTCCAGCTTTATTATAATTACAATATTACATTTAAAAATGCAAAAAGTAAAGTTCTATAGGCATTCTTTTTAAGTCCCTCTGGGTATTATACTGTAACACATTCCATACACTACACCGGACAGCACAAGGAGGGGAAAGCCAGATCCAACACAACACTTGCTACAAAATAACAGCTTAGATAATACAGCTGTTACACATTACAGTAATATTGTGTATGGAAGGCACTAATAGCGCTAATATTACAAGAATTAGCAGGACCTGAGACCTGAAATGTAAGGGTTAAAAAAAGTTTCACAAAACACATGTAAAACATTAAAATAAAGTATCACACTCATATATACCTATTTTTAACAAAAATACTACATTTATATTGATAAAAATGTTTTAAAAGGGTCAAGTGGGATATGGTATACGGCAAGATGCTGGACTGGAAACATGTGTGTGTGTATATATATATATATATATATATATATATATATATATACTGTATATATACTGTATATATACTGCATATATTCATAAATATGTGTGTATGTATACATGTGTATTTATGTTTTTATATGTGTAAATGTGTATGTACCCACATACAAACTTATATACACAAATAAACAAATACACAAATATTGGGATATATATATATATATATATATATATATATATATATATATATACTTTTGAGCCCTTTTCAATCAAATACCTTGAAACATGCAATATCATTTTTAATACATTTTTATGTTTTAATAGAAATACTTGAAAGTCCTACGTTCTTCACTTATAATTTATGTGTTATTTTTTATTTAAATATATATATATATATGAATATATTCATATAGATATATAGGTAAAGATAAATATTTTACTATGACATATTCATATATATCTATAGAAATTTATATTTTGAAATAAAAAGAACATTTTCTTATAAGCGAAGAACATATTAATTTAAAGTTTTCCTTACGTACCTTTGGCTTTAGCACAGTTTGTCTACCGCAGTTTAAGGTTAACGTGCAAAATGAAAAGGCATTGTTTGTATGCCCCATAGAAGTATATGGGGTCTATTTATGATAGTGTGGACGGACATGATACGATGTAGCGTATCAAGTCCGCCGCACATCGATAAATGCCGACATCATAAGCTGTCGGCATTTATCATTGCACCAGCAGTTCTTGTGAACTGCTTGTGCAATGCCGCCCCCTGCAGATTTGCGGCCAATCGGCCACTAGCAGGGGGTGTCAACCAACCCGATGGTATTTGATCAGGTTAATTTCTATCCTCCGCCTCAGAGCAGGCAGACAGGTTATGTAGCAACAGTCTTTAGAAGGCTCGCCAGAAACACGGACCTTCAAGCTCCATATGGAGATTGATAAATAGGCCCCTATAGGTTAGAGGGAGTTAGCATTGTCATGATATCCGAAGTCTTAAAGTTAGAGTGCCTGTGTCTTTCATGAGTTAAATTTTTACTTTGAACTTGTAATACCAGCGCTAACCCAATAGCGATAATTTTTTACCTTGTGCGCATACAACTCATGAGCGATAAAAGTTATCGTTTCACTTGTATTCTGGCCTTAAATGTATAATGCACTCTCCCAATGAGCCTTAAACTAACTAAATATATGATTTATACGAGCGATTAAACGTTTTATCTGCATCTTCTAATATGGATCTCGAGTCAAATAATGATAAGAATTAAAAAAACAAAAAAAAACTTGGTTGAAAGATTCTGTTTTAATAATAAACATCTCTGCAGGGTAAATTAGGATGGTCCTTTATCCTGAATCTTATTGGGCAACCATGTTGTATTAAAAAATAATTTAGGACAGATAAAATATGTTCCTAATGAACAATGGCTAATATAATTTAAAGTCTAAATAAATAAAGAGCATGCAAACTGCTTCATCATTTTTTTCTTTTTGGAATAGGAGAGTATTTAGCTGATTAAAAGTTTTAAAGAACGTTTTGGATACCCAGCCTTACAAGCAGGTTTTTATTTTTTATCCAAGTCTTCAAAAAACACTGTAAAAGTGCACATTACTATAGGATCAGACCAAATGCTTCTGCTTCCTTTCTGGGAAGTATTGGTGTTGCTGTGAAATTCTGTCAAACTTGTTTCTACAGTCTAACCTGTTAAATTTAAGTGACTAATCCCTGATCTCTGCTTGCTAAAAATAGCCTCAGGTTGATGCTAGTGTTACCGATGCTTTGACCTCTGCTCTGGTGTGCTAACTTCTGAGATATAGATTATTCTCTTGATTTTAACTTTGTATTGCTTCTAGGCTTGATTTGTATTTTTCCTTATGTTTATCATTAGCAGATGCCTTCCTTTAGTTTAAAGATATTCTGACTCTTTTAGTCCTCTGGAATTAATACTGTTTATAGTAAATTGATGTTATTGTTTTCCCTCGTACATTCAGTAGTATAAACACCTGACAACATTTCCCATAGGGTTTCTGTGGACCTTTATAACTTCTTCCAATTCTGAGTGCCCAATTGACTTATTCCCATGGACATTAAGTAGAATTGGATATTTTTCATGGGAAAATGGTCATTGTTAATAGGTTTTCTAAGAACGTAATATCATGCAGTTAAAGGGAATTCTGTTCACATTGTGTTTGATTAGAATTCATATTATTCCTTGGTAGTGATCTCCAAATTTTATCTATATATTACCCTCAGATAGACAAACTGAAAGATGCTACCGACTACAATCTTAATCTCTAAGGACATTTGTGAACTAGAAGTTATAACTTCTAGTGTTATGTTATCATCCTGTTGTCACATAGACTAATAAGCATGCCACTATGTAGAACATCCTCCATGGAGCTATTATACATGAGGGTTAACAATTTGTCAATGTCATTATATTTATGGTGCACTACAGTCAGTACCTACATATCTACCTACACCACATATCGTCCTCTCTAGCATCTCATCCAATACTCGTTACATTTTAAGGCTAGCTGGTCTTTTCCCCACTTCACAATATTGTAGGACATACTGGAAAAGTCTCTAGCTACATTTATAGTTATGAGCTCCTAAATAAACACCTGACTATTTATCAGACTGGGACACAGGCATTTACAATGCGCATACCTAAGTCTGACTAATTGGTGCAGAGTGAGAGGTGGTGAACTGTCTATAAGCATATTTATGGTGTTTTTGTAAGAGCCGATCAGTGTATGACAGCAAGTACATTTGTTTACTAACACACCCCCATGACACGTGTGGCGTTCTCGGTATGGCGTGCTGCAGATCAAGTGTGGTAAGATTATCCATTCTCTTTTTCCTATATGGCTAATTTGAATCTAATATTGCAATTTGACATTTGTCTGTTGATAGACATGATGGTGTATGTGAATGAAGGGAGTTTGTTGCCGTAATGTATTTAGGCAGCACAGATGATCATGTTTAATTGTACCATAGAAGAGAGAGCTCTAATCGGTTGTCTTATAATATTATATCAATTATTTCACTTTATGCACTTATACTGCTCTCTTTATTTACTCATTTATATTTATTTCTTATTAACAATTATTGCAGATTTCATTGTATTGAATCTATGTCATTATTTTGTTGTTTATCAATTATGTGATTCACATGATGGTGTATATGGGCAGTTCTTCTCTGATTAGGGGTGGGGTTGAGCATCTGTTAAAAGCACTGTTTTTTTTGCTCACATTTTCACCTAGTCTGATGAAGGGAATGAGATCCCTGAAACAATACTGTACTCTTGTGTGCTAATAAATCACTTTTTGCACAAATCCAGTAGTGCATGATATTTGTGGAACTATATATATATATATATATATATATATATATATATACATATATATATATACATATATATATATATATATATATATATATATATATATATTACATTACAGTTTACTGCCCCATGATGCAAGGACTTTCTAGATGTCAGGAGGCATTTTATCTAAGATTCTTAAATCTGCATAAAATGTTATACTCTCAGGCTAAGATTGCTCAGTGTTTGAAATGAGACAGGTTAACTTAACACTGTTCAGTTTACACTACAGCTGACTTAATTTTGAAATACGTACAAAATAGCCTAAATCCTGCATTTAACCAGATCTAATGGTATGAGACTGAATACCACAGCTTATCGTTCCACCAAGACCATATAGAGTACAGCATTTTCAAAATCCATAAGTACAGCTGACAGATGGGAACATTTGTACACCAGATTTGAAGTGGTGCTCTTGGTTGGGGAAAATGGGGGGGGGGGGGACTCAAACATATGCCAACCTTTCAAAAGTACTTTTCTTCATCTACCCATTCTGACAGATCATAATGTACAATTTTGAATTTACAGAAGTATTTTTGTTTGCACATTTACAAATAGGATTTTTTTTAAAGTGATTTCTTAATTTCTTTCTTTGCTGTTTTTTTTATCATGCATGTCACACATTGTTGATTTAGGGGATGGCAATGTGCATAATTTTTACCTCCTGTGAGTGTTTCTGTGGGTGTCTGTGTTTATGTCTTTGTGCTTTTGTTGGTATCTCTATGAGTGTGTATGTATTTTTTCTGTGGGTCTCTCTGTGAGGGTGTGTTTGTGTCTGTCTTTGTGCATTTTCTGTGGATGTCTCTGTTAGGGTGTGTATGTCTGTGCATTTTCTGTGGATGTCTCTGTAAGGGTGTGTGCATATGTCTTTGTGCATTTTTTGTGGGTGTCTCTGTGAGGGTGTGTGGTTGTATGTATGTCTGTGTGTTTTCTGTGGATACCTCTGTGAGGGTGGGTGTGTATGTCTTTGTGTGTTTTCTGTGGAGGTCTCTGGGGTGTGTGAATATGTCTTTGAGCATTTTCTGTAGGTGTCTCTGTGAGGGTGTGTGCATATTTCTTTGTGTGTTTTCTGTGGGTGTCTCTGTGAGGGTGTATGTGTGTGTGTATGTCTTTGTGCATTTTCTGTGGATGTCTCTATGAGGGTGTGTGTGTGTATGTATGTCTGTATATTTTCTAAGGATGCCTCTGTGAGAGTGGGTGTGTATGTCTTTGTGTGATTTCTGTGGATGTCTCTGTGAGGGTGTGTGTGTATGTATGTCTGTGTTTCCTGTGGATGTCTCTGTGAGGGTATGTACATATGTCTTTGTACATTTTCTGTGGGTGTCTCTGTGAGGGTGTGTGTTTATTTATGTCTGTGTGTTTTCTGTGGGTGTCTCTGTGGGGGTGTGTGCATATGTCTGTGTGTTTTCTATGAGTGTATCTGTGATGGTGTGTGCATATGTCTGTGTATTTTCTGTGGGTGTTTCTGTGAGGGTGTGTGCATATGTCTGTGAGTTTTCTTTGGGTGTTTCTGTGAGGGTGTGTGTATGCCTTTGTGCATTTTCTGTGGGTGTTTATTGAGGGGGTGTGTGTGTATGTCTTTGTGTGTTTTCTGTGGATGTCTCAGTGAGGGTGTGTGTGTGTTTGTATGTCTTTGTGTGTTTTCTGTGAGTGTCTCTCTGTGTATGTCTTTGTGTGTTTTCTGTGAGTGTCTCTCTGTGTGTCTATGTCTTTGTGTGTTTTCTGTTTTTCTTTGTCTCTCTCTCTCTCTGTGTATGTCTTTGTGTGTTTTCTGTGGGTGTCTGTGAGTGTGTATGTCTTTGTATTTTTTCTGAGGCTGTCTCTGTGGGTGTTTCCTTGGGTGTATGTGCAAGTTTGTGTTTGAGTTTGTGTGTGTGTGTCCATTGTCTGTTCCTTTTTAGGACATCTTACTACTAATTATTCATATTTTTCTACAGTCTTTGAGACTAATGAAACCTTTGCGGAAGTCACCAACCCACCACGTAACCTTTAAATTATTGTTTAGGCAGTTCAGGGCCCTTCCTTTCAGCCACTGCATGCTGTTGTCATCATATAGTTGGCATTCTTCTTGACAAAAAGATAATCAGAACTCCATATTTTGTCTTGTAAATTTCCTTTTTTAATAAAACTGTAGTCTACCTCATTACTTATCAGGTCAATGTAAACAAGTGCTGAGGGTCTGTGTGGATGTCTGTGTCTGAGTGTGTTTGTGTGTTTCTTTGCATGTCTGCTAGAGTGTCTATATGTAAATCCTTATGTGTGAGTGTATGTTTTTGTGTATGAGTGTGTCTGTGTGTTTATGTGTTTGTGTGATAATACCTTTACAACATTTCCAAGTTTGACTACATTTAAAAATGTGTATGTATATACGTACGTATATACGTTTTAGTCACTTGGTAAAAAATTGCACATGCCGGGGCGGGGGCTGATAAATGGTAAAGTAAGGGGCCCCAAAATCTCTAGTGGCGGCCCTGAGACAGACTAAGCATCTGACCTATTGTATTATCTTATCGTCCATACAAAAATCATCAGGAGCATGTAAGCATGCAATCAACAAAGAGTGTAATGCTAAGTGTTTGGGGGTTTTCTCTGAGAGAATCTCTGAGAACCTGCCTTCAGCTAAACTGGGTACTCAGATATTGTTTTTTTCTGTTTCTTCTCCTCTGAAAATTGCACCATTCGTTCTTTTTGTCTCCTTACTAAAAATTTACATTTATAATAGTTACACTAAGGTATTTTGCAAACAATATTAAACATACCAAGTATTCTGCTCTCAGTTTTATATTAGACAATTGCAATAATTTGGCAACTGGAACAGGTACAGGTTTTATGAATGTAGCTGTCAGCTTTCAATCAAGCTGAACCAGCTCATCCATTTTTGGTCCCTGTTTATTTTGATTGGCATACATTAGGTACCAGTTCCATTCTGTGGTTGGTGCTATTGTACAACTCTGCCTGAACACTTGCTACAGTCAATCCCTATTTACTGTTTGCTATACATAGCATCAGCTTGCAGCCAGTGCCTGTATGGAGTATTGCTCTACATTGGTTCCTTCTAAATGCTTTTATCCATCTGTTTCTAAATTTGAATTCTTTTGGATGTCCCTTTGTATTTTTGATACCATTTTGAATACTTTGAATTGTTTGCTATTTACCCTGTCCTGTTCCAATCTTTGGATCTGGATTGTGGCTACACCTTTGGATTGTATTACTTCCACTTTTGGTTCTGGTTTATTCCAACCTTTAACCTCAGCAGGGATTAGGCCTCACCCAGGTGTCAATTTAGTAATTGCTTTGATATTTTTTCTATATTTTAAATGTATTGGACTTTTTCCATTTTGCCTTAATAAAAACAGAATAATAGTGGAATGAGTTTAAAGGGACAGTTTACTCAAATTTTTTCTCCCCTTTAATTTGTACCCAATGATCCACTTAACCTGCTGGAGTGTATTAAATTGCTTACAAGTAGCTCCTTTTCCCTTATATTGGCATTTGAAATAGCTGATTTAGCATGTGGTATCCCCACCTATTCTGAAAGTTTGTGGCCGCAGGTCCAAGCTATAGATAAGCTTTGTAAACACAGCCAGCAGAAGAAATTACACTCCCAGTGCGATATAGCAGAGATAAGGTAATAAAATGTTGATTTTCCATTGTTCTCTCCAAGTACTGGTGATTGTTTTATGGACAGATATAAGATAAAGAAAAAGGTATATGTGCACAATGTGATACAGTAATGAGATCTGATTATACCTACAAGCTCAACCCATTTTATTAGGTTGTGGCTTCAAAACACAAAATCAGAGCTTTAATATACACAAAAAAAAACCTTTAAAAGCTCATTTTCATACATTTTTTACTCTGCAGTTGGTAAAAAAAGCAATTGTAAACACATTAAGGGGAAAACTTTTTTTCAGTATACTGTCCCTTTAAGCTATTTAGTAGTTCAAGTTCAAGTTTTATTCAACAAAGATGACACTTTTTAAACTTGCATTGTACTGTTTGTCTAGAGTTTATACAATGCATGAGAAAAGATGTAAACATATTTAAATATTAATGCACAGAAGCATTAAAACTGTATGTGTGAAATGAGAAACTGTTTGGGCTTTTCAAGTGCTGTCTGGAAACAAAGCTATATTTTCCTACTAGCTTTAGAGACTTTGTACAAAGGCAGTAGTGAAGTTTGTTTTCATACAGGATCACTGATTCAGATTTTGTTTGCTTTGCTTCCTTAATAATTAAAATAACAAAAAAACAAGCTCCAACATAGGGACAGTAGTTACAGCAATATATATATATATATATATATATATATATAGAGGTAGATATATATATATATATATATATATATATATATATATATATATATATATATATATATATATATATATATATATATATATATATATATATATATATAAAATAACTCATTGTGTAGTTCATTAACAAATCTAAACAGGCCCAGAGGCTTGTTTTCCCACAGAAAACCTCTGAATTACACTGTTTCCAATGCAGCAAGTTATTTTTTCTATATTTTGTGCGTAGTGGAGGATTTTAAACTCACCTTTAATCTCCCCCTAATTTAAAATGTTGTTATATATATATATATATATATATATATATATATATATATATATATATATATATATATATATATATATATATATATATATATATATATATATAATATATATAGGTTTGGATTTAAAGGGACACTCAAGTCAAAATTAAAGTTTCATTATTCAGATAGAGAAAACAACTTTCCAATTTACTTCCATTAACAAAATGTGTCTTTTTATATTTAAACTTTTTAAGTCACCAGCTCCTACTGAGCATGTGCAAGAATTCACAGAATAAACGTGTATGAATTTGTGATTAGTTGATAGCTGTCACATGGTGTGTGTATGCATTTATGATTGACTGATGGCTGTCACATGGTATAGAGGGAGTGGAAATAGACATAACTTTTAAAATTATCAGAAAAAAATCTACTACTCATTTGAAGTTCAGACTAAGTGCTATTGCATTGTCTTGTTATCTTGCATTTGTTGATTATGCAAATCTACTGTGTTGACTGGTCCTTTAACCCCTTAATGACCGAGGACGTGCAGGGTACGTCCTCAAAAAAAGGCAGTTAACGCCTGAGGACGTACCCTGCACGTCCTCGGTGTGGAAAGCAGCTGGAAGCGATCCTGCTCGCTTCCAGCTGCTTTCCGGTTATTGTAGTGATGCCTCGATATCGAGGCATCCTGCAATAACCATTTTTAGCCATCCGGTGCAGAGAGAGCCACTCTGTGGCCCTCTCTGCACCGGACATTAACGGCTACGTTCGTTGGTGGGTGGGAGCCGGTGTGGGAGGTGGGTGGCGGCCATCGATGGCCTTTGTGATGCGGAGGGGGGCGGGATCGGGGGCGGGGACGACCGGGGGGACGCGCACGGACGCGCGCACTTGCACGGGGAGGCCGGGCGGGCGCGTGCATAGGAGGGAGCGGGTGGGAACCACTATGCTACAGAAAGTTTTTTGTTAGAAGTGGGAATCAAAGGGGTTAATATATTTATTTGGTGATCGGTTTGGCTGGTGGGGTATTGGACTGTGGGGGGGAAGCTACACTACGGAAACAAATAAAAAAAAATAATAAAAAGAAAACATTTTTATTTGCAAACTGGGTACTGGCAGACAGCTGCCAGTACCCAAGATGGCCCCAATAAGGCAGAGGGGGAGGGTTAGGGAGCTATTTTGGGGGGATCAGGGAGGTTGGGGGCTAAGGGGGGACCCTACATAGCAGCATATGTAAATATGCTAAAAAAATTATTATTTTTTTTTAATACCTTTTATTTTAGTACTGGCAGACTTTCTGCCAGTACTTAAGATGGCGGGGACAATTGTGGGGTGGGGGAGGGAAGAGAGCTGTTTGGGAGGGATCAGGGGGTGGGATGTGTCAGGTGGGAGTCTGATCTCTACACTAAAGCTAAAATTAACCCTGCAAGCTCCCTACAAACTACCTAATTAACCCCTTCACTGCTGGCCATAATACACATGTGATGCACAGCAGCATTTAGCGGCCTTCTAATTACCAAAAAGCAACGCCAAAGCCATATATGTCTGCTATTTCTGAACAAAGGGGATCCCAGAGAAGCATTTAAAACCATTTGTGCCATAATTGCACAAGCTAATTTTAGTGAGAAACCTAAAGTTTGAAAAAGTGAACAATTTTTTTTTATTTGATTGCTTTTGGCGGTGAAATGGTGGCATGAAATATACCAAAATGGGCCTAGATCAATACTTGGGGTTGTCTACTACACTACACTAGAGCTAAAATTAACCCTAGAAGCTCCCTACATGCTCCCTAATTAACCCATTCACTGCTGGGCATAATACACGTGTGGTGCGCAGTGGCATTTAGCAGCCTTCTAATTACCAAAAAGCAAAGCCAAAGCCATATATGTCTGCTATTTATGAACAAAGGGGATCCCAGAGAAGCATTTACAACCATTTATTCCATAATTTCATGAGTTGTTTGTAAATAATTTCAGTGAGAAACCTAAAGTTTGTGAAAAAATTTGTGAAAAAGTAAAAAAATGTTTTTATTTGATCGCATTCGGCGGTGAAATGGTGGCATGAAATATACCAAAATGGGCCTAGATCAATACTTTGGGATGTCTTCTAAAAAAAAATATATACATGTCAATGGATATTCAGAGATTCCTGAAAGATATTAGTGTCCCAATGTAACTAGCGCTAATTTTGAAAAAAAGTGGTTTGGAAATGGCAAAGTGCTACTTGTATTTATGGCCCTATAACTTGCAAAAAAAGCAAAGAACATGTAAACATTGGGTATTTCTAAACTCAGGACAAAATTTAGAAACTATTTAGCATGGGTGTTTTTTGGTGGTTGTAGATGTGTAACAGATTGTGGGGGTCAAAATTAGAAAAAGTGTGTTTTTTTCCATTTTTTCCTCATATTTTATAATATTTTTTATAGTAAATTATAAGATATGATGAAAATAATGGTATATTTTGAAAGTCCATTTAATGGCGAGAAAAACGGTATATAATATGTGTGGGTACAGTAAATGAGTAAGAGGAAAATTACAGCTAAACACAAACACCGCAAAAATGTAAAAATAGCCTTGGTCCCAAACGGACAGAAAATGGAAAAGTGCTGTGGTCATTAAGGGGTTAAGTATTTTTTTATATTGCATCTGTAAAATGGAGATTGGATGGGACCAAGTGTAAATAGCAATATCTTATGTCATTTAGGCAATATTCATATGTCATAATACAGCTCATACATGCAACCTTAAAGGTAACGTTTTATATCTTAGATATATTTAATTTGTATTACATTTGTGTGCATAATATCATTATAAAGATAGTACAGTACTGTAATCAGAAAGGAAATATATATTTTATTATTCCAAGATATTGATACCAGACAGGTTAAAATACTGAAGGCCAGATTACAAGTGTAGCAGTATTTTGCACTCGTGTTCGAGTGTCAAAACTGCTATAAGTAAGTATTTTGCTCTCTCTTTCACAAAGGTGCAGTAATAACAAGACTTTGAGAAGTTGCGAAGAAAACATCAGATCAAAAAGTTAAAAAAATTGTGGTTATTTAAAAGCACAGCATAGGAATATAATGTTGCATATTCAATAATCCAATGTTCTGTACATAACAGAATATTTTCTATTTATTCTTAAAGAAATATTTAAATATGTATATATATATATATATTTATTTATATTTGCACAAATATATATTTATACCTCTCTATCTCTCTCTCTCTCTCTCTCTCTCTCTCTCTCTCTCCTGTATATATATATATATATATATATATATATATATATAGATAGATATATATGTATAGATATATATATATATATATATATATATATATAAATATATATACATATTTTAATATATATATATATATATATATATATAAATATATATTTCATTATACATAAAACATTTTCACTATGTGAAGAACGTTGGAATGTATATTATTTACAGTAAATACATACGGCTAGATTACGAGTTGTGCGTTAGGTTAAAAAAGCAGCGTTAAGAGGTCCAAATGCTGCTTTTTATCACCCTCTGGTATTACGAGTCTTGCAGGTACAGGTGTACCGCTGACTTTTTTGGCCAGACTTGGAAATACCGCAAATCCACTTACGTAAATTGCATATCCTCTTTTTTCAATGGGACTTGCATAGCACCGGTATTACGAGTCTGCCAAAAAGTGAGCGGTACACCCTCTCCTGTCAAGACTGGTACCGCATTTTAAAGTCAGTAGTTAAGAGTTTTACAATACAAAGCTGTAGCATAAAACTCTTAACTAAAGTGCTAAAAAGTACACGAACACCCATAAACTATTTATTAACCCCTAAACCCGCATCGCAAACACAAAAAAAATGTTTAACCCCTAATCTGCCGAACCGGACATCGCCGCCACTATAATAAATATATTAACCCCTAAACCGCTGCACTCCCACCTCGCAAACATTAGTTAAATATTATTAACCCCTGATTAGGGGGTTAATAATATTTGCCGTCCCTAGCATCGCCGACACCTAGCTACATTTATTAACCCCTAATCTGCTGCCCCCAACGTCGCCGCCACTATACTAAAGTTATTAACCCCTAAATCTAAGTCTAACCCTAACCCCCCTAACTTAAATATAATTTAAATAAATCTAAATAAAAATTACTATAATTAACTAAATTATTCCTATTTAAAACTAAATACTTGCCTATAAAATAAACCCTAAGATAGTTACAATATAACTAATAGTTACATTGTAGCTAGCTTAGGGTTTATTTTTATTTTACAGGCAAGTTTGTATTTATTTTAACTAGGTAGAATAGTTAGTAAATAGTTATTAACTATTTAATAACTACCTAGCTAAAATAAATACAAAAGTACCTGTAAAATAAAACCTTACCTAAGTTACACTAACACCTAACACTACACTATAATTAAATTAATTCCCTAAATTAAATACAATTAAATAAAATTAGCTAAAGTACAAAAAAACAATCACTAAATTACAGAAAATAATAAACAAATTACAAGATTTTTAAACTAATTACACCTAATCTAATCCCCCTAACAAAATAAAAAAGCCCCCCAAAATAAAAAAAAGCCTTACCCTACAGTAAATTACAAATAGCCCTTAAAAGGGCCTTTTGCAGGGCATTGCCCCAAAGTAATCAGCTCTTTTCTATCTTCATCCATCCGGCGCAGAGCGGGTCCATCTTCAAGACATCCGACGCGGAGCATCCTCTTCATCCGACGGCTCTTCTGGAATTAATGTTTCTTTAAATGATGTCATCCAAGATGGCTTCCCTTCGATCCTGATTGGCTCGGAATTAAGGTAGAAAAAATCCTATTGGCTGCTGCAATCAGCTAATAGGATTGTGCTTGAATTCTATTGGCTGATTGGAACAGCCAATAGAATGCCAGCTCAATCCTATTGGATGACGTCATTCAAGATGGCGTCCCTTCAATTCCGATTGGCTCGGAATTAAGGTAAAT
Source organism: Bombina bombina (assembly GCF_027579735.1). Lineage (NCBI taxonomy): Eukaryota > Metazoa > Chordata > Amphibia > Anura > Bombinatoridae > Bombina > Bombina bombina. The sequence continues at coordinate 568,264,100 of NC_069503.1, forward strand.
AAAATCCTCTTGGCTGATGCAATCAGCCAATAGGATTGAGCTTGCATTCTATTTGCTGATTGGAACAGCCAATAGAATGCCAGCTCAATCCTATTGGATGACGTCATTTAAAGGAACCTTCATTCCAGAAGAGCCGTCGGATGAAGAGGATGCTCCGCGTCAGATGTCTTGAAGATGGACCCGCTCCGCGCAGGATGGATGAAGATTTCTGCCCGTCTGGAGGACCACTTTGCCCAGCTTGGATGAAGACTTCTCCTGGCTTCGTTGAGGACTTTGGCCCAGTTGGATTAAGACTTCTCCCGGTAAGGGGTTAGTGTTAGGTTTTTTTAAAAGGGGGTATTGGGTGGGTTTTAGTGTAGGGTTGGTTGTGTGGGTGGTGGGTTTTATTGTTGGGGGGATTTGTAAGTTTTTTTAAATGGTAAAAGAGCTGATTACTTTGGGGCAATGTCCCGCAAAAGGCCCTTTTAAGGGCTATTTGTAATTTAGTGTAGGGTAGGGTTTTTTTTATTTTGGGGGGGCTTTTTTATTTTGTTAGGGGGATTAGATTAGGTTTAAGTAGTTTAAAAATCTTGTAATTTTTTATTATTTTCTGTAATTTAGTGTTTGTTTGTTTTTGTACTTTAGATAATTTAATTTAAATGTATTTAATTGTATTTAATTTATGGAAATAATTTAATTATAGTGTAGTGTTAGGTGTAATTGTAACTTAGGTTAGGTTTTATTTTACAGGTACTTTTGTATTTATTTTATCTAGGTAGTTATTAAATAGTTAATAACTATTTAATAACTATTGCACCTAGTTAAAATAAATACAAACTTGCCTGTAAAATAAAAATAAACCCTAAGCTAGATACAATGTAACTATTAGTTATATTGTAGCTAGCTTAGGGTTTATTTTATAGGTAAGTTTTTAGTTTTAAATAGGAATAATTTAGTTAATGACAGGAAGTTTTATTTCGATTTCTTTTAATTATATTTAAGTTAGGGGGTGTTAGGGTTAGACTTAGGTTTAGGGGTTAATAACTTTAATATATATATGGCGGCGACGTTGGGGGTGGCAGATTAGGGGTTAATAAATGTAGGTAGGTGGCGGCGATGTTAGGGCCGGAAGATTAGGGGTTAATAAATATAATGTAGGTGTCGGAAATGTTGGGGGCAGCAGACTAGGGGTTCATAAGTATAATGTAGGTGGCGGCGGTGTCCGGAGCGGCAGATTAGGGGTTAATAATTATAATGTAGGTGTCGGCGGTGTCGGGGGTGGCAGATTAGGGGTTAATAAGTGTAAGATTAGGGGTGTTTAGACTCGGGGTTCATGTTAGGGTGTTAGGTGTAGACATAAAATGTATTTCCCCATAGGAATCAAAGGGACTGCGTTAAGGAGTTTTACGCTGCTTTTTTGCAGGTGTTAGACTTTTTTTTCAGCCGGCTTTCCCCGTTGATTCCTATGGAGAAATCGTGCACAAGCACATTACACCAGCTCACCGCTAACGTAAGCAGCTCTGGTATTGGAGTGTGGTAATGAGCAAAAGTTTGCTCAACGCTCACTTCTTGTCTGGTTTGTAAAAACCCGTAATACCAGCGCTGAGCATAAACTGCTCATTAGCACCGCACAGCCTCTAATGCAAAACTCGTAAACTAGGTAATAGTTAAGCATAAATATTAGAGATGTGCAGCCCAAAAAAAGTTTTTTCATTCATAATTTTTGTAACAAATTTTCTAGGAACTTTGTTTCCCCAAATACTCGTTGGCCGCACTATTCAATATTCGTTTGGTTTAAAACGAATATTGAATTTTAGTTAAACATTTAGATTCATTTTCGTTAAATTTATGTAAATGTTTAAAAAGTACAGGTGAAATAAGTTGTCCTATACCTAAAATACTTACCTACACGCGCCAGAGCCCAGCCCGTGCTAACTGGATACTTAAAACGTTCTGCTCCCGGAGCCTGCACTAAAGTTAGTTCAACTGGAGGCTTACTGTGTGCTGGGCTCTGGAGTGAAGAGGAGCAGGTTAGCGTGCTGCTCTAGTGCTCTCCAGTGTTTGTAGCTAAGTATTTTTTTTTATTTTTTTTAAGATAATGAAGGAATATTGCAGAATTCTGCAATATTCATTCATTTTCATCAATTTTTCCTGTACATTCTTTTGGATAATTAGTTTCATTAAAATTAATGGGAAAGTCTATTTTATATGAATATTGGATAAATATGATTTTACATGTTTTCTTCTACTTGACTGCAAAGGGTTCCAATGCGCTATATATATATATATATATATATATATATATATATATATATATATATATATATATACAACCCCAATTTTGAAAAAGTTGGGACAGTATGGAAGATGCAAAAAACAGAGGCCTAGATTTGGAGTTTGGCGGTAGCCGTGAAAACCAGCGTTAGAGGCTCCTAACGCTGGTTTTAGGCTACCTCCGGTATTTGGAGTAACTCAAAAAAGCACTCACTTTTCAGCCGCGACTTTTCCATACCGCAGATCCCCTTACGTAAATTGCGTATCCTATCTTTTCAATTGGATTTTTCTAACTCCGGTATTTAGAGTGGTGTCTGAAGTGAGCGTTAGAAATCTAACGACAAAACTCCAGCCGCAGAAAAAAGTCAGTAGTTAAGAGCTGTTAGGGGTAATATGAACCTGACTGCAGCCATCTTGTTCCCCGCAGCCATCTTGTGATGATTAGCATCCATTTTGTAATAATTAGACTTTATTATAGCAGTTTTTATGTAGTGAGAAATATGCTGATGTTAGTAAAATTGTATTAGTATTACTGGCCTTGTAGAAGGTTCCTGGCAAGGTGCCTGGAAGTCTGTTATCTAGGTAAGATGGCCAAACGACCTTGCTTTAGGCTGAAATATGCGCACAGATATATTTTTGCTACTGTCATAAGAAACACTCCTTCATACTCCTCTTTTTCTCATGTATTTTTGTAAGCTTCTTTTGTTCATGAAATATGGTACGAGATGACGTGGTCCTAACGTGTCATTCCCTTAACCCTGTATGTTACTATAAGAAAGGCTTGCACTGTGAAATAAACAGAATTGGCTTTCGATCATAATGCTGCGTGGTCTGAGTCATTCTAAGGGGCCCTTATCAGATAATCTACATATGCCTCAGGTGGTACACTAGGCCCCAGGCTTTGGCCTGCACTGACACTTACCCCCTGAAAGGGACACCTAACAAGAGCTTTCTGGGCTAACGCCGGTTCATAAAGCTCTTAACTACTGTACTCTAAAGTCCACTAACACCCATAAACTACCTATGTACCCCTAAACCGAGGTCCCCCCACATCGCCGCAACTCGATTAATTTTTTTTAACCCCTAATCTGCCGACCGCCACCTACGTTATCCTTATGTACCCCTAATCTGCTGCCCCTAACACCGCCGACCCCTATATTATATTTATTAACCCCTAATCTGCCCCCCACAACGTTGCCGCCAGCTACCTACACTTATTAACCCCTAATCTGCCGTCCGAAAGCCGCCGCCAGCTACATTATCCCTATGCACCCCTAATCTGCTGCCCTAATATCGCCGACCCCTATATTATATTTATTAACCCCTAACCTGCCCCCCACAACGTCGCCGCCACCTACCTACAATAATTAACCCCTAATCTGCCGACCGCAAAGAGCCGCCAGCTACATTATAGCTATGTACCCCTAATCTGCTGCCCCTAACACCGCCGACCCCTATATTATATTTATTAACCCCTAACCTGCCCTCCCTAACATCGCCGACACCTAACTTCAATAATTAACCCCTAATCTGCCGACCGAATCTCGCCGCTATTCTAATAAATGTATTAACCCCTAAAGCTAAGTCTAACCCTAACACTAACACCCCCCTAAATTAAATATAATTTTAATCTAACGAAATTAATTAACTCTTATTAAATAAATTATTCCTATTTAAAGCTAAATACTTACCTTTAAAATAAACCCTAATATAGCTACAACATAAATTATAATTATATTATAACTATTTTAGGATTAATATTTATTTTACAGGTAACTTTGTATTTATTTTAACCAGGTACAATAGCTATTAAATAGTTAAGAACTATTTAATAGCTAAAATAGTTAAAATAATTACAAATTTACCTGTAAAATAAATCCTAACCTAAGTTACAATTAAACCTAACACTACACTATCAATAAATTAATTAAATAAAATACCTACAATTACCTACAATTAAACCTAACACTACACTATCAATAAATAAATTAAATACAATACCTACAAATAACTACAATGAAATAAACTAACTAAAGTACAAAAAATAAAAAAGAACTAAGTTACAAAAAATAAAAAAATATTTACAAACATAAGAAAAATATTACAACAATTTTAAACTAATTACACCTACTCTAAGCCCCCTAATAAAATAACAAAGCCCCCCAAAATAAAAAAATGCCCTACCCTATTCTAAATTACTAAAGTTCAAAGCTCTTTTACCTTACCAGCCCTGAACAGGGCCCTTTGCGGGGCATGCCCCAAGAAGTTCAGCTCTTTTGCCTGTAAAAAAAAACATACAATACCCCCCCAACATTACAACCCACCACCCACATACCCCTAATCTAACCCAAACCCCCCTTAAATAAACCTAACACTAAGCCCCTGAAGATCATCCTACCTTGTCTTCACCATACCAGGTTCACCGATCCGTCCTGGCTCCAAAATCTTCATCCAACCCAAGCGGGGGCTAGCGATCCATCTTCCGGCGGCTGAAGAGGTCCAGATTCAGAGGTCCAATCAGCCATGATCGGAACAGCCAATAGAATGCGAGCTCAATCTGATTGGCTGATTGGATCAGCCAATCGGATTGAACTTGATTCTGATTGGCTGATTCCATCAGCCAATCAGAATATTCCTACCTTAATTCCGATTGGCTGATAGAATCCTATCAGCCAATCGGAATTTGAGGGACGCCATCTTGGATGACGTCCCTTAAAGGAACCGTCATTCTTCAGTTGGACGTCGCCGGATGAAGATGGGTCCGCGGTGGAGGTCTTCAGGATGGAGCCGGTCCTCATCGGATGAAGATAGAAGATGCCGCTTGGAAGAAGATGGTTGCCGGTCCGGATCTACTCTTCTTCCCGGATAGGATGAAGACTTTGGACCCTCTTCTGGACTTCTTCAGTGGATGTCTAGCCCCCGCTTGGGTTGGATGAAGATATCGGAGCCAGGACGGTTCGGTGTGATACCCGGTGAGGTGAAGACAAGGTAGGATGATCTTCAGGGGCTTAGTGTTAGGTTTATTTAAGGGGGATTTGGGTTAGATTAGGGGTATGTGGGTGGTGGGTTATAATGTTGGGGGGGGTATTGTATGTTTTTTTTTACAGGCAAAAGAGCTGAACTTCTTGGGGCATGCCCCGCAAAGGGCTGGTAAGGTAAAAGAGCTTTGAACTTTAGTAATTTAGAATAGGGTAGGGCATTTTTTATTTTGGGGGGCTTTGTTATTTTATTAGGGGGCTTAGAGTAGGTGTAATTAGTTTAAAATTGTTGTAAGATTTTCCTTATGTTTGTAAATATTTTTTTATTTTTTGTAACTTAGTTCTTTTTTATTTTTTGTACTTTAGTTAGTTTATTTCATTGTAGTTATTTGTAGATATTGTATTTAATTAATGTATTGATAGTGTAGTGTTAGGTTTAATTGTAGGTAATTGTAGATATTTTATTTAATTAATTTAATGATAGTGTAGTGTTAGTTTTAATTGTAACTTAGGTTAGGATTTATTTTACAGGTAATTTTGTTATTATTCTAACTAGGTAACTATTAAATAGTTCTTAACTATTTAATAGCTATTGTACCTGGTTAAAATAATTACAAAGTTACCTGTAAAATAAATATTAATCCTAAAATAGCTATAATATAATTATAATTTATAGTGTAGCTATATTAGGATTTATTTTACAGGTAAGTATTTAGCTTTAAATAGGAATAATTTATTTAATAAGAGATAATTAATTTTGTTAGATGTAAATTATATTTAACTTAGGGGGGTGTTAGTGTTAGGGTTAGACTTAGCTTTAGGGTTTAATACATTTATTAGAATAGCGGTGAGCTCCAGTCGGCAGATTAGGGGTTAATAATTGAAGTTAGGTGTCGGCGATGTTAGGGAGGGCAGATTAGGGGTTAATACTATTTATTATAGGGTTAGTGAGGCGGATTAGGGGTTAATAACTTTATTATGATAGCGGTACGGTCCGCTCGGCAGATTAGGGGTTAATAAGTGTAGGCAGGTGGAGGCGACGTTGTGGGGGGCAGATTAGGGGTTAATAATTATAATATAGGGGTCGGCGGTGTTAGGGGCAGCAGATTAGGGGTACATAGGGATAATGTAAGTAGCGGCAGTTTACGGAGCGGCAGATTAGGGGTTTGTTAGGGGTAATATGAACCTGATGGCTGCCATCAGGTTCATATTACCCCTAACCATTGGAGAACTGTATTATAGCAAAGTGGCAAGGTGCAGCACTCTCAAATGGACAAAGACTGTTCTTAAAGTGATCAGAGGCCACCTAGAGACAGTTGTGCTGTTGCTATGTCATGCTTTACTGTGGAAAAGGAACTGTTGGACATATTGGGGGGTGCTAGCAATGCAGATGGAGAGATAGAAGATGCAGCGTTGTTTGGGGGTAGATGGGGGGCTGGTTGGGTCTCTGTGCTGGTAGACCGGTAGTTTTAGGAAGGCTGGAAGATAGATGGAAGGTATTGGAGGGACTGTACCTATATGCAGTGACAATTAGTCTATAACAGTATATCACGACATAGGAATATTTTTCGCTTTAGTATTCTTACAGAGTTCTGTTACCATAATATAAGGCTTTACTAATTTTCTATGCCTGTCTATTTTTATGTTATTCTGTTAGAATAAAAGGATGGTATGTTAGGGGTAATATGAACCTGATGGCAGCCATCTTGTTCTTCGCAGCCATCTTGTTCCTCGCAGCCATTTTGTAATGAATAGACTTTATTATACTGGGGTATTATGCAGTGAGAATTATATGCATGTTATGATAATTTCCTTAGCTGTTCGGCCTTGCCAATGTACCCTGGCCCGACGCCCAGAAATAAGATAGAATAAGATAATGTAAACAAGAGGCTTCAGAATCCTTGTTGTCTCCGCAGATGGTAGTTTGTTATGACTCTGTAATTATTGTTATGAGAAACTCATGTTCCAGTTTTTCCTTGTAAATTGCTCTGTATAACTGTGTAAGATGACGCGGTCCTAACGTGTCATCCCCTTAACCCTGTATGTTACTATAAGAAAGGCTTGCACTGTGCAATAAACAGAATTGGCTTTCGATCATAATGCTGCGTGGTCTGAGTCATTCTAAGGGGCCCTTATCAGATAATCTACATATGCCTCAGGTGGTACACTAGACCCCAGGCTTTGGCCTGCGCTGACACCCCCCGTGGGATTATACACCTTAAAGGGTTAATAATAATATGCAGGGGTCAGCGATAGCGGGGGCGGCAGATTAGGGGTTAATAAGTGTAAGGCTAGGGGTGTTTAGACTCGGGGTACATGTTAGAGTGTTAGGTGCAGACGTAGGAAGTGTTTCCGCATAGCAAACAATGGGGCTGCGTTAGGAGCTGAACGTGGCTTTTTTGCAGGTGTTAGGTTTTTTTTCAGCTCAAACAGCCCCATTGTTTCCTATGGGGGAATCGTGCACGAGCACGTTTTTGAGGCTGACCGCTTGCGTAAGCAACTCTGGTATCGAGAGTTGAAGCTGCGTTAAATATGCTCTACGCTCCTTTTTTGGAGCCTAACGCAGCCTTTATGTGGACTCTCAATACCAGAGTTATTTTTATGGTGCGGCCAGAAAAAAGCCGGCGTTAGCTTTTCGGGTCGTTACCGACAAAACTCTAAATCTAGCCGAGAGTAATTTGAAAATTCAATTCACCCTGTACTACATTGAAAACACATTATAAACACAATATTTGATATTTTACTTTTTGAATTTAATGTATTTTTGAAAATATACCTCATTTTAAATCTAATGACTGCAACACATTCCAAAAATTTTTGGACGGGGTAATTTAGGACTAATAGTGATGTGGAAAGTTTAAATAAAAACGTGATGTGAAACACGTGAAGCAATCATGTAATCATAGTATATAAGGAGCCTCAAAATAGGCCTTGTCTTTCCATAGCAAGGATGGGTCGAGGCTCGCCAATCTGCCAACAGATGTGTCAGCGAATAATACAATACTTTGAGAACAACATTCCTGAAAGACAAATCGCTAGGGTTTAAGGTATTTTACTTTATACAGTGCACAATATAATTAAAAGATTAAACGTATCAGGTCAAATCATAAACGTCACTGTCTCAAAAACCATCATTAGTCTGTAATAGATATCTTAACATGGGCTCAGTCAACACCATTCGCCGCTGCATCAACACTGTCAAGAAGCGCCACCAATTTCTTTGGGCTCGGTCTCACCTGAGATTGATTGTCCCAAAGTGGAATCGTGTTTTGTGGTCCGACGAGTCAACATTTCAAATATTTTTTTGAAAAAACAGCCGTCGTGTTCTCCGAGTCAAAGAGGAAAAGGACCATCCAAGCTGTTATCAGCGTCAGGTTCAAAAGCTAGTGTCAGTGCCCATGGCATGGGTAACTTGCACATCTGTGAGGGCACCATTGATGCAGAAAGATATGTATACATTTTGGAGCAACATATGTTGCCATACAGACATCTTCTTTTCCAGGGATGTCCTTGCATTTTCCAGCAGGACAACATTCTGCCTGGATTACAAGCGCATGGTTGTGTAAGCAGAGAGTGCAGGTGCTAGCATGGCCTGCCTGCAGTCCTGACCTGTCTCTGATTGAGAATGTGTGGTGCATTATGTAGTGCAAAATAAGGCAACAAAGGCACCGTATAATTGCGCAGCTGAAGATATGCATAATGGATGAATGGGGGAAAAAATCTGCTTACTAAACTTAACCAACTGGTATCTTCAGGGCCCAAAGGCTTAATAAGTGTTATTATAATAAAAAGTGATGTTACACAGTGGTAAACAGTCGACTGTCCCAACTTTTTGGGAACGTGTTGCATTAATAAGATTTGAAAAAAAATACATTAAAATCAAAAATTAATGTGTTAATAATGTGTTTTCAAGATAGTATAGGTTGAATTAAATTTGTATATATGTCTATAAATACATATATACACACATATATACAAATGTACACACATATATACATACTGTATATTATATTATTCCAACGTTTCGGCCCCCATTTGGGCCTTTGTCAAATGGGGGCCGAAACATTGGAAAAAACACATAATGTTTGCAAAAGAAGGAGCTATGTTGGAGCTTGGAATGACTACAGCAGAGAAGTTTGTGAAGGTGTGCTGACCCTTTATGGATGTATAAATATATATAAATATATATATATATATATATATATATATATATATATATATATATATATATATATATATATATATATATATATATATATATATAAAAATATACATACATATACATATTTAGATAGGTATATTTATGTATCTCTATGTTTAAAACCTTTTGCTAGCCCTTCTCTCAAACACCTGAGACCTCATATCTTTGAGCCCTTATAACTTTTTTGTGCAACAGTTAACCAGAGCTCTGAGGTCACGATAATTCTTCTAGCATAAATCACAATTGAGTTCTCATTTACTTTCAGCTTGTAATACGAGCGGAACTTAAGTTGCACGCAAAGAGTCACAAAAATCCAATATCACTTGTGTGCAAATGATAGCGCACCACTCGTAACCTAGCCCTGGATAAGCTGTGAACCTCCTGTGTAATAGAATATAAAAATATCCCAGCGCCTACTAAAACCTTATCGGCCCAGGGGGGTGATACCTAGTTATCACCTAGAGAAATAGTAAATAGGAAGGTAAATCCTAGGCGCCAATATATGGCTAAGGTTTAAAGTGTTAAAAATATTTATTATAACTCGTCGTACAATGTTAAAATGTAGTTAAAATACAATGCTAAAAGGCATGGATCCACGCTATACAATAAAAAGTATTAATGGTAGGAAATAACAGTATACAATAGGGCAATCGGACAAAGAACAGTAATACACAATAGTGCTACAAAGTGACTTGGTGCAATACTCCAAAAAAGCTAAAAATGGGGTAATGACATCAAAGGTTGCAATAAGAAAGTCCAATAAAAACAGTGAAAAAATCCATCAAAAAATCAAAAAATCAAAAAATCAAATATCAAAAATAATGTCCAATGTGAAAATATAACGTCCGATGTGAAAAAATGTGTTCTTTGAAAAGTCAGTGCAAGAGGTAGTCGGTATGTGAGAAAATTTCCAAAATTTTCCAACCTTGATCCAAAATAAATCCGCTGCGATACTCCTATTTGGTGTGCTTCCAATGTGAAAAAAGATAAAAAATGTGGAATGTTAGTGTAGGTGTGGCCAGCCTGGAGTGGCTGGAGTAGTGAAGGTAAGTGCACACTAGATGACACAGTGCAGACAATTCCAAAAAATAAAAATATAAAAAATCAGGGGAAAAATATATGTAAAAACCAGAAATTCATTCTGTACCACGTCACCGTCTGTTCCTGAGCGCTGGAGCCATTTGCAAGGTGAACAAATATTCCAGTAAGCCCTAAGCTGCAAGAATTTGATGTCATTACCCCATTTTTAGCTTTTTTGGAGTATTGCACCAAGTCACTTTGTAGCACTATTGTGTATTACTGTTCTTTGTCCGATTGCCCTATTGTATACTGTTATTTGCTACCATTAATACTTTTTATTGTATAGCGTGGATCCATGCCTTTTAGCATTGTATTTTAACTACATTTTAACATTGTACGACGAGTTATAATAAATATTTTTAACACTTTAAACCTTAGCCATATATTGGCGCCTAGGATTTACCTTCCTATTTACTAAACCTCCTGTGTAATGTTTTTTAATATAACAATTCCATGCATCTCCGGTGTTGATTGTTATATTATTATGTATTATGATTATAGTGAATTAAATGAATTAACCATTTGTGTAAATATAATGAATACTGTTTTTTTATTGGAACTGAGACGTATTAATATATAATAATTACTTATTTTCCCTGTAAAATGTTTTGCATTAATGTTTGCTTAGCTATTGAAATGCAGTCTTGGTTTACTTTGTGTAATGCGTTCATTATATCAATAGATTAGTTGAATCAGTTATTAATAGTAACAACTTTTTCAATTTAACAGGCAGTACTTAAAAGTGGTCTGATGAAAAATATTTGACTTCCATCACAGACATCACTTAGTTTAATGCAAGATCGGCTGGATCTTCCTCTTGGTACTTTTGGTCAATTGCATAGTTTGTTTACTTAAATAAAGTAATCCTATAATCTCATGAAAATAAGAAACAGCGTTTAGGGTAATGGAAAATTTACAGCCATTTCTCCAAGAAAAGTCATCTGAAATATATGCATTATGTTGTGTGTCTTTAACCCTTTGATTGGTAAGCACTTTTCCATCTTGGTGCTAAGATGATTTGAGAGTTTTTTAATTTTTTTATATTATTATTTTTTAACGGGTTTTTTTCCCCAAGATCCGCAAGAAAGGTTAGGCAATTATCTTTCCAACGGTAGGTCTTGGGGGTCTTTAGCTGCTTAGATGCCTGAGATACAGGCTTCTAAGTAGCATGCCCCCTTTCCCTATACGTACTTGTCGTATTTTGCACAGTGACGTCATCACACAAAACGTGAATCCCCGGTGATGCCTGTCACTATACAGGCCCGATCGCCGGGGTAGGAGCGGGTGGGAGCCCCCAAATCTCCCTCAAGGTTGGAGAGTGCTAGCGATGGCACTGAGCCGTCGTTAGCAGCTGAGTGGGAAACTCTGCAATGGCTCAGAGCCGTCATTAGCACTCAAGGGTTTAAAGGGACATGAAACCCACATTTTATTATTTCATGATTCAGTTAGAGAATACAATTTAAAAAAAAAATTCTGATGTACTACTATTATCAAATTTGTGTCATTCTCATGTTATTCTTTGTTGAAGAAATATCTAGATAGGTAGCCTGCACTTGTCTGGAGCACTACATGACAGGAAATAGTACTGCCATCTAGTGCGCTTGCTAATGTATAACATTGTTACAAAAGAGTATACTCCTAAACTTACTTTCCTGCTTTTCAACTAAGGATTACAGAAAAAAAAGAAAATTTGATAATATAAGTTAATAAGTTGTTTAAAATACTCATAAAAGAAAAAATTGGTGTTTTATGTCCCTTTAAGTGATTTTAGCTTGGTAATATTGTGGGTCTCGCTATTACTACATGGCTCCTTTCAGGAAGAAATCTGCAATACCAAGGTCTCAACCCTGTCAGAAAAAGTCGCACTATTTATCCCCTTAATGTGAAAATAACAGCCAACTTACAGGGTACATAAGCTGTTGTTAGTGGGTTAAAAGTTATTATTTCTTATAGCTAGTCTTTTGACTTCAACATTCACTATTTACTTATTTGTTTATTTATTTAGCAGTAAAAATCCATTTTTAGTTTACCACTATTCTTTGTTGGTCTTATAACTTTTCCCAGAATATTACTACAAAATGAAAGGGTTATGAAACCCAAAAAATATATATTTCTTTCATGTAATTGGCAAGAGTCCATGAGCTACTGACGTATGGGATATACAATCCTACCAGGAGGGGCAAAGTTTCCCAAACCTCAAAATGCCTATAAATACACCCCCCACCACACCCACAATTCAGTTTTACAAACTGTCATATAAGGAAATTGATAATTTTGCTTTATATGTTGTTTTTTCTTTTACATTTTGCAAGATGTCTCAATCTGATCCTGCCTCAGAAGTATCTGCTGGAACTTTGCTGCCTGACATCGGTTCTACCAAAGCTAAGTGCATTTGTTGTAAAATTGTGGAGATTATATCTCAAAATGTCATTTGTAATAGTTGTCATGATAAACTTTTACATGCAGATAGAGTGTCCATCTGTAATAGTACATTGCCGGTTGCAGTTCCCTCAACTTCTAATGTACATGATATACCTATGAATTTTAAAAAAATTGTTACTGATTCTATTCAGAAGGCATTGTCTGCATTTCCACCTTCTAATTAGCGTAAGAGGTCTTTTAAAACTTCTGATAAAGTTGATGAAATTTCAAATGACCGACAGCATAATAAATTATCCACCTTTGATGAGGATCTATCTGATTCAGTAGATCCTTTCTCAGACATTGACAAATCTACTTATTTATTTAAAATAGAGTATATGCGTTCTTTGTTCATAGAAGTGTTAATTACTTTGGATATTGAGGAAGCTAGTCCTCTTGATATTAAAACCAGTAAACGTTTAAATGCTGTTTTTAAACCTACTGTGGTTACTCCAGAGGTTTTTCCTATTCCTGATGCTATTTCTGACATGATTTCTAAGGAATGGAATACACCAGGTACTCCTTTTAATCCTTCTGCAAGGTTTAAAAAATTGTATCCTTTACCAGCAATTGCAATAAGAGTTTTGGGAATAGATCCCCAAAGTTGATGGGGCTATTTCTACTCTTGCTAAACGTACCACTATTACTATGGAAGACAGTACTTCTTTTAAAGATCATTTAGATAGGAAGATTGAATCTTATCTAAGGAAAGCCTATTTATATTAAGGTCATCTTCTTAGGCCTGCAATTACTTTGGCTGATGTTGCAGCTGCTTCAACTTTTTGGTTGGAGAATTTAGCGCAACAAGAATTGGATTCTGACATATCTAGCATTGTTCGCTTACTGCAACATGCTAATCATTTTATTTGTGATGCCATTTTTTATATTATCAAAATTGATGTTAGATCCATTTCTTTTTTAGCTAGAAGAGCCTTGTGGCTTAAATCTTGGAATGCTGATATGACATCTAAGTCTAGATTGCTATCTCTTTCTTTCCAAGGTAATAATTTATTTGGTCCTCAGTTGGATTCTATTATTTCAACTGTTACTGGGGGGAAAGGAGGTTTTTTTTTGCCTCAGGATAAAAAAACCTAAGGGTAAATCTAAGGCTTCTAATCGTTTTCGTTCCTTTCGTCAAAATAAGGAACAAAAACCTAATCCTTCCCCAAGGAATCTGTTTCCAATTGGAAGCCTTCCTCAAATTGGAATAAATCCAAGCCTTTTAAGAAACCAAAGTCAGCCCCTAAGTCCGCATGAAGGTGCGGCCCTCATTCCAGCTCAGCTGGTAGGGGGCAGATTAAGGTTTTTCAAGGATGTTTGGGCAAATTCTGTCCAAAATCAATGGATTCAGAGCATTGTCTCTCAGGGGTACCAAATAGGATTCAGAGAAAGACATCCTGTGAGAAGATTTTTTCTCTCACGCATCCCAGTGAATCCATTAAAAGTTCAGGGTTTCCTGAAGTGTGTTTCAGATCTGGAGGTTTCAGGGGTTTTCATGCCGGTTCCCTTTCAGGAACAAGGCCTGAGGTTTTATTCAAATCTATTCATTGTCCCGAAGAAAGAAAATTAATTCAGACCAGTTCTGGATCTGAAAATTTTGAATCGTTATGTAAGAGTACCAACTTTCAAGATGGTGACTATAAGGACTTTTCTGCCTTTTGTTTAGCAAGGACATTATATGTCTACAATAGACTTGCAGGATGCTTACCTTCATATTCCGATTCATCCAGAACATTATGAATTCCTGAGATTCTCTTTTCTAGACAAGCATTACCAATGTGTTGCTCTTCCATTTGGCCTAGCAACAGCTCCAAGAATCTTTTCAAAGGTTCTGGGTGCCCTACTCTCTGTAATCAGAGAACAGGGTATTGCGGTGTTTCCTTATTTGGATGATATCTTGGTACTAGCTCAGTCTTTACATTCTGCAGAATCTCACACGAATCAACTTGTGTTGTTTCTTCGAAAACATGGTTGGAGGATCAATTTACCAAATCGTTTTTTTTATTCCTCAGACAAGGGTCACCTTTTTAGGTTTCCAGATAGATTCAGTGTCCATGACTCTGTCTCTAACAGACAAGAGACATTTGAAATTGGTTGCAGCAGGTTGGCACCTTCCGTCTCAGTCATTCCTTTCAGTGGCTATGTGCATGGAAGTTTTAGGCCTCATGACTGCAGCATCGGACGCGATTCCTTTTGCTCGTTTTCACATGAGACCTCTCCAGCATTGCATGCTAAATCAATGGTGCCGGGATTATACAAAGATATCACAATTAATATCCTTAAATCCCAATCCTCAGACACTCTCTGACGTGGTGGTTAAGTCACCAGCGTTTAGTTCAAGGGGCCTCTTTTGTTCGGCCAACCTGGACTGTGATCACAACAGATGCGATTCTTTCAGATTGGGGAGCTGTCTGGGGATCTCTGACAGCACAAGGAGTTTGGAAATCTCAAGAGGCGAGATTACCAATCAATATTTTAGAACTCTGTGCAATTCTCAGAGCTCTTCAGTTTTGGCCTCTGTTAAAGCGAGAACCATTCATTTGTTTTCAGAAAGACAATATCAAAATGGTGGCATATGTCAATCATCAGGGTGGGACTCACAGTCCCCTAGCTATGAAAGAAGTATCTTGGATACTTGTTTGGGCGGAATCCAGCTCTTGTCTAATTTCTGCGGTTCATATCCCAGGTGTAGACAATTGGGAGGTGGATTATCTCAGGCGTCAGACTTTACATCCAGGGGAGTGATCCCTCCATCCGGATGGGTTTTCTCAGATTGTTCAGAAATAGATCTGATGGCTTCTCATCTAAACAAGAAACTTCCCAGATACCTGTCCAGGTCCAGGGATTCTCAGGCGGAAGCAGTGGATGCGCTGACACTTCCTTGGTGTTATCAACCTGCTTATATCTTCCCGCCTCTAGTTCTTCTTCCGAGAGTGATCTCCAAGATCATCATGGAACAATTGTTTGTGTTGCTGGTGGCTCCAGCATGGCCCCACAGGTTTTGGTATGCGGATCTTGTTCGGATGTCCAGTTGCCAACCTTGGCCACTTCCGTTAAGGCCGGACCTACTGTCTCAAGGTCAATTTTTCCATCGAAATGTCAAATCATTAAATTTGAAGGTATAGAAATTGAACGCTTAGTATTAAGTCATATAGGTTTCTCTGACTCAGTAATTAATACTATGTTACAAGCTCGTAAATCTGTCTCTGGGAAGATTTATTATCGAGTTTGGAAGATTTACATTTCATGGTGTTCTTCTCATAAATTCTCTTGGCATTCTTTTAGAATTCCTAGAATTTTACAGTTTCTCCAGGATGGTTTGGATAGCGGTTTGTCTGCAAGTTCCTTGAAGGGACAAATCTCTGATCTTTCAGTTTTATTTCACAGAAAGATTGCTAAACTTCCTGATATTCACTGTTTTGTACAGGCTTTAGTTTGAATTAAGCCCGTCATTAAATCAATTTCTCCTCCTTGGAGTCTTAATTTGGTTTTGAAGGTGTTACAGGCTCCTCCGTTTGAGCCTATGCATTCTTTGGACATTAAACTACTTTCTTGGAAAGTGTTGTTCCTTTTGGCCATCTCTTCTGCTAGAAGAGTTTCTGAGCTATCTGCTTTTTCTTGTGAATCTCCTTTTCTGATTTTTCATCAAGATAAGGCGGTTTTGCGGACTTCATTTGAATTTTTACCTAAGGTTGTGAATTCTAAAAACATTAGTAGAGAAATTGTTGTCCCTTCCTTGTGTCCTAATCCTAAGAATCTTTTGGAAAGATCCTTACATTCTTTGGATGTGGTAAGAGCTTTGAAATATTATGTTGAAGCTACTAAAGATTTCAGGAAGACTTCTAGTCTATTTGTTATATTTACTGGTCCTAGGAAAGGTCAGAAGGCCTCTGCTATTTCCTTGGCCTGTTGGTTAAAGCTTTTGATTCATCAAGCTTATTTGGAGTCGGGTCAAGCCCCGCCTCAGAGAATTACAGCTCATTCTACTAGATCAGTCTCCACTTTGTGGGCTTTTAAAAATGAAGCTTCAGTTGATCAGATTTGCAAATCAGCGACTTGGTCCTCTTTACATACATTTACTAAATTCTACCGTTTTGATGTATTATTATATTATTATATGTTTTTGGTAGAAAAGTTCTTCAGGCAGCTGTTTCAGTTTGATTCTTCTGCTGCTATTTTAAGTTTTTCTTTTCTTCATGAGAATAACTTATATTTGGGTTGTGGATTATTTTTTCAGCATTTGGCTGTTGTTTATTTTGTATCCCTCCCTCTCTAGTGACTCTTGCGTGGAGTTCCACATCTTGGGTATTTGATATCCCATATGTCACTAGCTCATGGACTCTTGCCAATTACATGAAAGAAAACATAATTTATGTAAGAACTTACCTGATAAATTCATTTCTTTCATATTGGCATGAGGCCCACCCTTTTTATGGTGGTTATGACTTTTTTGTATAAAGCACAATTATTTCCAAATTCCTTTTTTTGATGCTTTATATTCCTTTCTTTATCACCCCACTACTTAGCTATTTGTTAAACTAAATTTTGGGTGTGGTGATGGGTGTATTCATAGGCATTTTGAGGTTTGGGAAACTTTGCCCCTCCTGGTAGGATTGTATATCCCATATGTCACTAGCTCATGGACTCTTGCCAATATGAAATAAATGAATTTATCAGGTAAGTTCTTACATAAATTATGTTGATGTGATTCAGACAGAGCATAAAACTTTGTTCCCATTGAATTCTTTGTTGAAGAGATAACTAGGTCGGTTTCTGGAGAATTACATGACAGGAAATAGTGCTATCTATTACTCTTGCAGTTGGATAACATTTTGCACTGCTGCCATATAGTAATCCAGACATGTGCATACTTCTGAGCTTACTTCCCTGATTTTTAACAAAAGATACAAAGAGAACAAAGAACATGTATACTATAAAGTGAATGCTATATTTGAATCATTGTTTGGAATTTAAGTTGCTTTAATAATGTTATTTGTGGTGTCCTATTTTTTTTATTTTTTACAAATAAACAAAAAGCATTCAACTATGATAAACCTCAGTTTGGCAGTCAAAAGCAGAGATTTGGTGGTGGATGTTTATCTTAATACTCAATGAGTTTTCAATGTAGACAAAAACAGCAATGTTCAAGGGATTGAGATAGCAGGCAATACTCGTAGACGTCTGCCTGTTTGTCCTCCTGTATATTGTCCGTGCTTTGTTTTGACATTTTTGTCTTTCTATTCCCTTTTCTTGAATACATTTTGGATTTTTTACTTCACCTACGAGTAGCGCCTGCTATCTCCTTCCCTTCACCATTGTTTGCAGTGTGATTCAACCCCTGCTACGGCACTCCGATTGGGTCCTGGAGACTGGATGACCTTTCCCAGATTCACTTCCGCTGCTAGGTTAGTGTTGCGCTAGAGACGCTGAGACCGTTCCTCCCACTGTTTGCTGCACGCTGAAAAAACAGCAATGTTCCCAGTCACATATGATTTTTATTGTGCTTTTTTTTTATTATCAGGAATAACGTTATTGACAATGTTTTCTCTAAGCCCTAATTTATTCCTGTGTACAATTGAATTTGGTTGCAGGTATATGTTTCTATTTGCAGAGATTTTGAATTCCCATCAGGGGTGAGATTACATACAACTGCTGAAACCCGCACCGTCCGTAATTTCACCTCGCACATCGGGGAATCACATAGGGGGGCTTGTATCTGTTTGGATATTGGCACTGTATATGCAATTTTAAACACTTGGGAATCACATAAACCCCACTAGCAGTTCATAAAATGCCGTAAGTCGGATAAACTAGCAATGTCTAGAAATGTGCGTAAATACACATTTCCAGGAGTCGCCAGTGA
Organism: Bombina bombina; assembly: GCF_027579735.1. NCBI lineage: Eukaryota > Metazoa > Chordata > Amphibia > Anura > Bombinatoridae > Bombina > Bombina bombina. Next base: position 568,282,896 of record NC_069503.1, read on the forward strand.
CTTACGGTACTTACGAAACTGCCGGCGCATAAGAGAAAAAAAAAAGTAAAATCTCCTGTAAAAATCTAACCCGCCTCCCAAAAATAAAGCTGACATGTAAAAACCCCTACATCCTCAATCCACCCACATCACAACTAATAATAAACCCCTAAACCGACAACCCCCCACAAAGCAATATGCCTAATTAAACTATTAAACCCTAATCCACCAACCCCAACATTACAAACTACCTAATAAATGTATTATCCCCTAAACCGCAAACCCCCCCACATCGCCCCCCCAACAAACCCCCAAAATTAAAAACACTCCCTAATCTAAACTACCAATAGCTCTTAAAAGGGCCTTTTGTAGGTTATTTCCCTAAGTTAAACAGCTTTTTTGCTTTAAAAAAATTCTAAGTCCTCCCTAACAGTAAAACCAAAATAAAAAGAAACTAACACTAAAAAATCTAAGCTACCCATTGCCCCTATGGGCATTGCCCTTAAAAGGTCATTCAGCTCTTTTACCGCCCAATAAAATCCCTACTCTAAAAAAATAATTAATTTAAAAAAAGCCTAAGTCTAACCCCTAGATAGGTACTCACGGCTCCTGAAGTCCGGCGGTGAAGTCTTCTTCCAAGCGGCAACATCTTCATTCATTGCAGCGACCTCCTCTTTCATCGCGGGACCTCTTCTATCTTTATCCATGAACGTGGAACTGAAGAACGGCGACCTCGGAGCCATGAAGTATGGAGGATCCTCTTCGTACAATCACCGCTATACACTGAATATTGAATGCAAGTTACGCATTTAAATATGGCGTACCTTGCATTCCTGTTGGCTGATTTGAATCAGCCAATAGGATGGGAGCTACTGAAATCCTTTTGGCTGATTTAAACAGCCAATAGGATTTCAGTATTTCTCATCCTATTGGTTGATTTGATTTTAAAGATTCAAATCAGTCAATAGGAATGCAAGGTACACTATATTTAAACGCGTAACTTGCATTCAATATTCAGTAAATGGCGGTGATCGTACGAAGAGGATCCTCCACGTTCCATGGACCAGCGGTCGACAGTCTTCAGTTCCGCGGTCCTGGATGAAGATAGAAGTGGTCGCCGCGATGGAAGAAGATGTCTCCTCTTGGAAGAAGACTTCACCGCTGGACTTCAGGAACATGAGTACCTATATGGGGGGTTTGATTTAGGCTTTTTTAATTCTTGGGGGGGGGTTTATTTTTTAGATTAGGGATTTTATTGGACGGTCAAAGAGCTGAATGCCCTTTTAAAGGCAATGCCAATAAAAATGCCCCTTTAAAGGCAATGGGTAGTTTAGAATTTTTTAGTGTTAAGTTTTTTTATTTTGGGGGGTTTAGTGGGTGGGGGTTTTACTGTTAGGGGGAACATTTTTATAAATGTAAAAGAGTTGTTTAAATTAGAGTGATGCCCTACAAAAGGCCCTTTTAAGGGCTAGTGGTAGTTTAGATTAGGGGGTGTTTTTATTTTGGGGGGCTTTTTTATTTTGATAGGGATTAGGTTTAATTTTTTTTATTTTGATCATTTGGTTTATTATTTTCTGTGATGTTAGACTTTTTATTTTTTCTCATTTTAGATTAATTTAAACTTAGTTTTTTTTTATTTTTAAAGTAATGTTAGGTTTTTATTTTAATTGTAATTTAGTATTTTATGTAATTTGGGGTTAATTTAGGGGGTGATAATAAGGAAACCCAAGGGGGTATCCTAGTGGGGGCGCACGGTAAAAAACAAAGCAATAAAATGAACACATAGAGAAAACAAAGTGAAAAATAATAAAGATCGTATAAATAATTGTAAAAAAAGTACTTAAGTCAATGGTGTGTTGAGATCGGAGGCCAAGAGAAGACGTGAGTATTCGATAGCCAAAAAATAAGGTACTCTCTGTAGTAGTCCGCAGATAGTGCTGTGGTCTATGCTCCTCTAGATGTTTGAAAGGTAAGGGAGAGGCTGCTCCGCTTGAAGATCCGGTGTGTGGGATAATCTATATAGCTGGAGAGAAAAGAAGAGGATGCCTCATAGTTTATTATAGATTGATAAATGTGTTAACATGCATGTGGAAATATGCTCACCAGATGCCGTTGCACCGTACTATGACCGGTGCTTCAACGCAGGCTAGCACCTTTTCAGCGGCTAGTACACTGTCAGCTATTCCTTAGCTGAGGGCTGGTGGAAGTGCCAGAAATCCCGAGTTTTTCATCGATTAGGAATGGAAATCTTTGCACCAATTCGTAGAAATAAAAGCTGAAATCAAGTCAGTATATAAAAACAGCTTCCCAAGTATAATAAAAACAAAACTTTAATATCTCTTTGCTGCAACACGTTTCTTTACCACTCAGTGGTCGTTTCATCAGGCAAATGCAAAAGATGGAATTTAATTTAGGGGATGTTAGGTTAGGGGGCTTAGTAATTAAATTGGTTATTTGCATTGTGGGGGGTTAGCGGTTTAGGATTTAATAGATTTATTAGGTTTATTGCGATATGAGGGTTTGGCGGTTTAGGAGTTAATACATTTATTAGGTAGTTTGTGATGTTGGAGTTGGCGGATTTAGGGGTTAATACTTTTATTAGTTAGGTTTTGTGATGTGGATGAATTGTGGATTAGGGGTTAATACTTTTATTTGGTAGATTGCGATGTGGGTGAATGGCGGATTAGGGGTTAATAGTTTAAATAGGCATATTGCGATGTGGGGGTTTGGCGGATTAGGGGTTAATGTACTTTATTAGTTATTGCGGTGGGGGATTGCGGTTGACAGGTAGATATTGCGCATGCGTTATTTGTTATTATATATTTTCAAGGAGTTATGGTGCTCAAATTTTCAGAGTAAGGCTTGCTGCGCCTACCTATGTGTGGCGAGGTGAAAATTGAGTAAAATGTCTCCATTTCTGCTGCGTAAGTTCTTGCGCTGAATATGTAATACCAACTTGCAACGCGATTCTATGTTAGCTTGCGGGAGTAAAATTAGCATTTATATGCAGCGCCGTATTTGTTATGGCAAAACCAGACTAAACACCGGTGGCGGTGGCTTTTGCAGGTGACGCCGCATAGGTAATCTCTCCCCAGATGTTTAAAAACTAAGATAAGAATCATTTTGTAGTTCAAGAAAGAGTTGAAGCTTCTTTGCACAACTAGCACATAATAGCCACATAAGGTTGCTGTCAAAAATTTTAAGAAAAGCACGGACAGCAAGGGATTTTTAAATGCAAAAAGTGGACTTTGCCTCAATGGAAATACGATATCTCTTTTGGCCAGTTCAGGAGGATCAGAAGGAATTGTACCTTAGATCTGGATTTTGAACAAGAGGCAAATGTCCTTCAACAGAAGTTTTTACAAAATGGAAACAATCCAAATTTGATACAACAGGCTAGAGTAAGGATTGTGATATAATTTTTTTTTAACATCTAAGAAAAGAATACTAAAGAGCAGGACCACCAACAGGAACGTCATTATGGTGTACAGCACAAGAGCAGGTTTTATAAAGTCTACCTTAAATATACATTGGGGAATCTTTAAGGAAGACCCTCTATTAGGGAAAATCTTCCAAAAAAAAACAACAGTTATATTTAAAGGGACAGTCTACTCCAGAATTGTTATTGTTTAATAAGATAGACAAATCATTAATTACCCATTCCCCAGTTTCTATAATTGTTTACCTCTATGATTACCTTGTATCTAAGCCTCTGCAGAATGCATATGAGCCTCCATAGGTTTAGCTTTCAACTAAGAATACCAAGAGAACAAAGCAAAGTTGATGATAAAAGTGAATTGGAAAGTTGTTTAAAATTGCATGCCCTATCTGAATCATGAAAGTTTAATTTTTACTAGACTGTCCCTTTAAGAAAAGTAAAAACCTAAAAAAAACATTATAGCCTCCTCGATATTAAGAAATAGTAAAAATAATAGTCAGAAGGGAGATGAAAGGACAAGTTGATGGTTTGGTTAAGTTTGAACAATGGAACTTACAAATGTGGCAAGAAAAATTGTGGAGCAATTAAAAAAGGTGATACTATCCATAACTGAAATAGAACTCAGAAGTATAAAATCAAGGGCAAGTCCACTTGTGTGTCCACTTATGTGGTTTATGCAGTTGTAAAAAAAGATTTATGTAGGGAGAACAAAGAGAAAGAAATAATGTAGATTGTATGAGCATACAGAAAAAAATATAAAAAAGATTTTACAAAACATAGTGGGGCCCATTTATCAAAGGGCTTGCGGACCTGATCCGACACTGCGGCACTGCGACACTGATCCAAGACCTCACTAAATGCGGAGAGCAATACAAGAGCTGCTGGTGCAACGCCGCAACCTGCTGACTCGCGGCCAGTGGGTCGCCAGCAGGGGGTGTCAATCAACCCGATCGTATTCGATCGGGTTGATTTCCGGCGATTCCTGTCCGCCTGCTCAGAGCAGGCGGACAGGGTTATGAAGCAGCGGTCTTTAGACCGCTGCTTCATAACTTGTGTTTCTGGCGAGTCTTAAGACTCGCCAGAAACACGGCCCTTCAAGCTCCGTACGGAGCTTGATAAATGGGCCTGCAAGTCTCAGATCATTTCAAAATATATAATAAAGATCCTAGTTGGCTAAACATAGCGGTGGTGGAGGTAATTGCACCTAGTCTCATTCCACAATCAAGACTAATGTGTCTCAGGAAGTGTGAAACTAAATGGATTCATAATGTTTATCTCCCAGAGGTCTCAATATAGAACTAGATCTGCAAGCATTTATGGAATACATTTGGTGTATTTAAGTTAATATATAATAACTATAATAGCAATAATAACTGAATAGGAATTAGATTGACAAGGCATATTAAATACACGGTTAATGATGAATTGTAAAGAATAGATTGTTTTAAGAAGGTTCATATTATTTTTTAATATTGTTATTCAATATAGATATGTTATTTTTATTTTTTTATTTTTCTGATTTTAGCACATTAATTTAAATATTTTGTATGCATTGTTTTAATTTTATATGTAATAATGGGTAGTTTAAAACTTGGCAAGTAATGAAGAACGTATTTTCCAATCATAAACATGCCTCCATTTACTGACATAAAGACACACTGGAGAGCTGTGTATTGACAATGTTAATGCAAAGTGGGTAGCTTCATAGAAAAGGGGTGGGATTTTGAAACAAATTTAAGCTGGAAAAATATTGAGGTTCATTATCTCCATATCTCTTGAGAATGTCTGCTAAGTGAGCAAATGAAACGCGTAGAGGAGGAGTATAAAGAAAGTAGCGTGAACAATCCCAGTCTGGGCACAAGCTTTCTTGGAACTAGAGAAAAGAAACCGTATGAGCTGCAACTTGGAGAGACTGATGGAAATGTTACACGCTTAAAAGTTCTTACGTCTAGTGTAACGCGTGTCATGTGTGTAATAAATTCTAAATTTTACCTTGAATCAAGGTTGCACTTTTTTGTCTTTTATATTTATATGTAGAAGTGGATATATACTTCAAGAATGCTTTCCCAACAATTCACTTTGTCATGCCCTTAGTACCCTTAGATCCTCTTCAGCAGACATTAATTCATAATTATACTCAGTTGCTTCTCATTCATAAAACCGTCCAAAATATTCTTACAAAGTGCAAGAAAGAGTTCTACTCTGGATTGTTCTTTCTTTGTAAAACAAAAAAGAAAGTGGTATTCTGTGTTGGGCCTATGGTCTTTACCCAATTGTGATTATATGCAAATTTAAGATGGGATCCCTATTAACAGTAATCAACATGGTTCCTCCACAGGAATATCTGATCTCAAATATGTGTACTTGAATAACCTATATTTGCCCTTAAGACTTTCTATTTTGACAAGAACATTTATCAAGGCTTAAGTTAAACTCATCGCAGAGCTCAGAAAAGGAGGCATCAACATGTATCATAATCTAGTTTTTATTTGTATTCAGCTCACATATAGACATACACACTTTATCAAGTCTTTCCTTTTTTTCTCAGTCAAACGTTTTCCCACATAAAACAAAATGGGCAGTGCAATATATACAATGTGAGAGGTGGTACACGTAACTCACAGAGATGATGAAAAGAACGTCTTGCCATCCTTCCAAGTAGTACATTTCCCACATTTAAAAATACCTAGGGGCCTATTTATGAAAGGCCTGTCGGACATGATCCAACATTGCGGATCATGTCCGACAGACCTCTCTGAATGCGGAGAGCAATACACTCTCCGCATTCAGCATTGCACCAGCAGCTCTTGTGAACTGCTGGTGCAACGCCGCCCCCTACAGATTCACGGCCCAATCGTATTTGATCGGGTTGAATTGCGGCGATGTCTGTCCATCTTCATACGGAGCTTTATGGATAGGCCCCCTAGACATTACACATATAAGCATGTCTTCTTCTCATAAAAGTGTTTAGAGTCCATTTGCTGTAACATATCTTTTATTGCTATTTCTCTATTAAAGCTAACCATTGGTAAATCAAAATCAGCAAAGTAGAAGTCAAACATGTTTCTTACTCTATGAGAGGATAAAATAACAATCAAGGGACTCACCTTTATACCTATGCTACTTCTGCACCCCTCTCCTTTTGGAGATATGAATCTTTGACAACATTGTGAAATAAATAAAAAGGGTTACTGTAAGATGACAATAATTATGACATAACAATAAACAATCAAGTGTTAATCGTGAATTATATCATTATTTGTCAGTATTTTTTTAACTCAAAGATAAACTGCAACAGATTATTATAGCACAGATAAGAGAAGCAACATTTCTTTGAACAGTCTCTGTATAACAGCTTAAAAGGCCATTATATTTGAGAAATTATGTTTAATTTTAAAACTAGGGACCTTTAAATACTATTTGTTTAACCCCTGCAAAAGGGTCAAACACATAGTTAAAATACTACTTGGGAGCCATTATAAGGTTGGTAGTTTTAAAATTACATTCTCTAATTTCTTTCCAATGGATCTATTCCGGGCTCCAAAGAAGGAAGGGGCTGACTCAATAATACATTCCTTTTACATTAAGCCTACCCATTATTCATCATCGAGGGATGGAGTCAGACCAGATTTTGTTTATGTTAGTGGCTCAGGTACTTTAATTCTCTAAAAAAAGGAAAGACAATTTTAACTACATCCAATTGTCCAAAATATTTATTTAAGAGCTCTGATTTAGATTTAAAAGTTTTTAAACTGCAGGAAATGGTAATCTGTCTATATCTATTAACTAAATAACATTATTAAAATGTATTTTAATGCTGCTCTTTGCATTATATTATATATTTTTAAGTATACAGTCCCTTTATTATTAATCTTCACACATAATATTAATAATAATATAAACTATGTTGGCAGAAAAATAGTGGGAAGTGTTACAGCCATAGGCCTTGATCACAACCTATTAGCATTGCTTTTTTTTTTTTTTGCCAAAAAGGCTACATTTCATTTTGGCATGACCATAATAGTGCATTTTCAGCTGATTCTCGCACTCGCAAATGGGTTTTAGGATTCTTGCTAGAATCCCTTTTTCCTAATGGAGCCAAAATGTTCTCGGCAATCACTTTTCAACAGCTTTATAAGCTTAATTTTGGCTTTTCAAATTCAACACCTCTAGGCACTTGATAAGTCCTCAACAGGCATTTTGGACAACTTTAATACTATTTCATGGCTATATACAGTCTTTTATCCTGTACATATGTTCAACACTATGAAATGGCAATAGGAGACATTCTAGGGATTTATTAACATACATGGCATCAATTAAAGGGACACTGAACTCCAAACCTGTTTACGAGAATGCCTTTCAGAGTGCTACATTACTGAACTTGTAAACTGGAACAAGCATTCGTGGCTATGAGTACAGTAAAGAAGTGACTATAGAACTATGTCCATCATGTTAAGATACTTATTGCATTCATATGGATACTGAGTGTTGAGGATGTATTCTGATGGTAATAGGTTAATGTCACACATAAAAATTTGTATTTTCCTTGCATAGTGAACAAAGGGGTCTCACATAAATAGAAATTTCCTTTAAACTTAAATAGTTTTATATGTGCAGCAAATAATACCCAGTAATACCCAGTAGGGATGGGCAAATGTTTCACAACATTCGAAAAATTAAACTAATTTTAACACATTTGTTAGTTCATACAACATGCTAACATTCATTTAATGTAATAGTATGTCTAATACCTTCTTTAAATGTAATATTTGATTAGACTATTTCTAATAATTCGATTTGAATTATGCAATATTCTAATTAAAAAAATCAAATAGAAATTTCGAATGTGGATATTCGATCTAATTATGAAAATTCAAATTTGAAAGTGACATTTAAAAACTGTAAATAGCATTCGATTATAAAATTTTTAAGAACATTTGTTCTTAGCATTCGATTATGTAAATCGAATTTCTACAATAACATTCGTTCTAACATTCAATTCAAATATAAACACATTCCCCCATCTTTAGTGCTGAGCCTACCGAGCTATGCTTTTCAACAAAGTATACCTAAATAATGAAGCAAATTAAATAATAGAAGTAAATTAAAAAGTTGTTTATAATTGTATTCTCTATCTGAATCCTGAAAGAAAAACACTGGGTTAGCTGTTCCTTTAAGAGATGTGAATGGGCTATTGTATTGTGCCAGTTTCAGGAGTTCTCCCAGTTTCTTTTCGGGAGCTTTTCGGTTGAAAACTCATTTGTAGTGTCAGGATTTAAAGGAATTATCTAGTCAAAATTAAACTTTCATGATTCAGATAGGGCATGAAATGTTATGCAACGTTCTAATTTACTCCTATTATCAATTTTCTTCGTTCTCTGTGTATCTTTATTTGAAAAAGCAAGAATGTAAGCATAGGAGCCGGCCCATTTTTGGTTCAGCACCTGGGTAGCGCTTTCTTATTGCTGTCTAAATGTAGCCACCAATCAGCAAGCGCTACTCAGGTGCTGAACCAAAAATGGGCTGGTTCCTAAGTTTACATTCAAATAAAGATACCAAGAGAACAAAGACAATTTGATAATAGGAGTAAATTAGAAAGTTGCTTAAAATTGCATGCTCCATCTGAATCATGAAAGTTTAATTTTGACTAGACTATACCTTTAACAAACAAAACAATATAGCATTGAGATCATTAGAGAAATGCGGCTACCAATTCGGTCAGAAAATAAAAAGCATTTTCAAGGGACTTATCGCCTTTATTAAGGCAATTATTCTTTAATACCTCTAGGATTTGACCAAACACATTGCCAACATAGACATAAACATGTATCCATTATCCTAAAGCTTCACTTGTGTAAAAGTTTTTTTTGTTTTGTTTTTCTCTGGCAATAAAAACATAAAATTACATGACAGCAATGCAACTTAAATTAATATTATCCATTGCCCTTTAATCAAGCAGTTAATGATGAAATAATCTAATAGATTCTCATTCATCAAGAAATATTGTTAACTGCTAGGCCAAACATTCTCTTCCGAATACACACCAATTATGTATGCTTAACCTGACATATGTATGTAGATTAATAAAGCTGTAGGAATTCAAAAGTAAACTGACAGTAACTCACTAGCTGTTTACTAATTATAGTAAATTTAATTCCTTTTTATTTTTATTTTTTTGTAGTAACAATATTTGTCCTTGTATATGGGAACCATTCCTAAATATATTTTATAGCTAACTCACATATTTCATGTACCACAGTACAACTTTAAAGCCGTAAACTGTTTTCATTAAATGGTCTATTAATCTTATCCACCACAAAGACATCTGACCTGTTTTCTATTAAGTAAGGTATTCTGCGGTTTACTTGTAGACCTACTCACGCAATCCATCTTTATTTTGTCATGATATTGTTCTGAAATCATATCTCATATTTTTTTTATTTGTAGTTATTTTAAGTTTACTTTAGTCACGGTTTTGCAATGTTTAAAATTATTTTTTGACAGAATTAAATGTGAAAAAATTAACCAAGGAGCAAGAAAACTGCCAAATAATTGTAGATAAGCATTCAACATATTTTACATTGAGTAAAAAAATATATGTCAATGCAAGAATTTAAGACCAAATAACACTTTTCAATAGCGCCACACAAAAAGCACCAATGTTAAAATGCATAAATTTACAACATATATGACAATGAATTAATGTTTCTCTCAGAGTCTGTCCAACAAAGGACCAGCATAGTAAATTCTGTCTATTGATAGAAAAAATATATAATAAATAAAAATGTAAAAAATACTTGGTCTCTTCTTTGACTCAGTTATTCTTATGTATCCTATATGCAGCTCCTTTCCAGCTCACGGGTGTGATCTCATTGGCAAACAGCAGATATAAAAAAACAATCTGTAAAAACAGAAAAAATGGAGCACAACAAAGTGCACAGACGATCTAAGTGCAGATAAAACAATACCAGTTTATTATAAAAGAATAAAAGATGTACACTCACAAAGTCTACCCCTCAAACATATGAGGTATGTTACAGCATTGGTTTTAAAGTTCTCCACAAACAATGATACACATAAGGTTTCTTATTCTCCTTAATGCTGTAAATGCCCCCTTCAGTGTATATAGGGTGTTGTGACGTCTCTTTCAACTACCCCCAACATTAATAGTACCTCGGGCTCCGGATAAAGGACTCCCCACATGCGGTTAAGGCAAATGGAGGTGGTGTAGCTCAGGTAGTGGTCCCTCTGTGAAAAGCCAGCTTCAGATCTGCTGCTACACACAGCTCACCGACAAACTCAGTGACAGGAAAGGGGCATGGCCTAACGCGTTTCGCAGGGCTCCTCCCTGCTTCATCAGAGGAAATGCCTATCCATTTTTCCTTTACTGCTTTATAGCAGCCATACACCGGGACCTCCTAAATGCAAGACAGTAATCTTATTGGTCACACTGCATGGCAAGTATACCAGAGAGAGGAATAATTTTAAAAAGCTGATATAAGTTACTATACACTACAAGTTATTTTAATATTATACAAGAAGAAACACCCCCCACACACACAAATAGTGCTAACTAGATGTCTATACTGCAAACATGTTAGACCTATACTTTGTTTACACGTAGTGAGAGGTATACATATATATAAAAACAAAGCGAGAAGAAACCGCAATTCATACCTGCTGAATATCTATGCTGAAAATATATAAGACATTCCAATGTTAATTTTTTAAGTCTAAAGCAAGGATCAATGTAAGGCAAAAAGTATTTTAAAAAGAAAGAATTATACATCCATAACACAGTATGTTATTAGGGAACACTCATCAGTGGGAGTGGGAATTAATATATACAGTATATCACATATTTGATAATTTTACAAAAATATCTATCTGTCCCTTCTACATTTCTCAATATATGAGGAACAAATAGATAAGTAGATAAGCAACTACAGAGACACCCCAATTAATCATACTCTAATAATTTGGACTCAATGTTTATATCAATTTCAATATGAGGGGAGGGGTTCATGCCTGGAAACAGAGACTCCACTATCTAAAAATGCTGCTAGATCAATATCACAATTCAGACCCAGTGGACCCCTAGCCCCCAATTCTAAGACTAAGAAGACGGCCCCCCCTCTAACTGAGCTTTTTACATGCTCAATTGCAGTAATAGTTAGCCGTGTGCTATTGTGTATATCTAGAAAATGAGCCAAAACCCCATGAGTATCAAGCCCAGCTTCTATGTTTCTCAGGTGCTCATTAAATCTAGTCTTTACAGGACGCTTAGTGCGGCCTATGTAGATTTTATCACATGAGCACCTGAGAAGATAAACTACATAGCACGTTTTACAGGTCATTAGGCCTTTAATTTTGTATGTACTCTCCCCCCTAGCTATTCCAAAGGATTTATTCTGTGGGTCTAAATGGATACAGCATCTTTCTTTTCCTACCTTCCCACCATCATAGGATACAATTTGACTATTATTTGTATCTTTACCTTTAATAAGATTCTTCCTATCTATCCTCCCTTCTTTCTCTTTGATGTTAGATAGTAGATCCTTTTGCTAGAAATCTATTCTTAATGATCTCTGCCTTCCTTTGAAAATCCTCTTTCTTTGCACAATTACGCCTGACTCTCTGAAACTGCCCTAGAGGGATGTTTTTCTTCCACTTTTCATGGTGACTACTTCGGGCGTGTAAATATCCGTTGGTATCAGTAGGTTTCCTATATAAATGAGTGTATACGCCATTCCCTTCAAGTATAATCTCTAATTCCTGAAATGTCACTCACTCTCTCTTTGCTCCATTCCATGGTGAACTGTAAGTTCATCATGTTCCTATTCGTATAGTCAACAAATTTCTTTAAATCTTCAACTGAACCCTGCCAAATAATCAGCACATCATCTATGTAGCAATACCTCCGCCTTTGTCGGCGCTGCAAATGATTATTCACTAAGTCGTTTTTTTTAGAATAGCCATTTTTTTATTTTTAATGGGCAGCAAAAGAGCTGAATGCCCTTTTCAGGGCAATGGGTAGATTAGGTTTAACTTTATTTTTATTTTGTGGGTTTGGGGGGTGCAGGATTGTATACTGTTAAGTTAGGGGGTGTTTGTTTTTCTTTTTTAGAAAAAGAGCTGATTTCCTTAGGGCAATGCCCTGCAAAAGGCCCATTTAAGGGCCCTTGGTAGTTTATTATAGATTAGGGTTTTTTATTTTGGGGTGTTTTTAAAAAAAAAAAAAAAAAAAAAAACATGGTATTAGAATAGGAATAATTTTTATTGTTTTAGATAATTTCGTTTGTTATTTTGTGTATTTTTTTTTTTTAAAAATTGTAATTTTAGTTTTTTGTTCTTTTGTAATGTTAGGTTTTAGTGTAAAGCAGCTAAGGTTTTACTTTTATTTCACTGGTAAGTTTGTATTTATTTTAACTAGGTAGTAAATAGTTAATAACTATTTACTAACTAGTCTACCTAGTTAAGATAGATACAAACGTACCTGTTAAATAAAAACCTAAGCTAGCTACAATATAACTATTAGTTATATTGTAGCTAGCTTAGATTTTATTTTTATTTCACAGGTAATTTTTTTTTAGTTTAAAATATTATTTAGTTAATAATTGTAACTTTAATTTAGCTCTATTTTGATTATGTTAAAGTTAGGGGGTGTTATGGTTAGGTTTAGGGTTAGGGGTTAATAAAGTTTAATTTAGGTTGTTGCGATGTGGGGGGCTGGCGGTTTAGGGGTTAATATGTTTATTTAGTGGTAGTGATGTGGGAGGCCAAACTGACACTAGAAAATATAAAGCAGGGCTAAGTAGATATCAAAACTAATAATTAAGGCTATAAACCTGTGACAAAAAAATTAGACACATGTAACAAGTATTTTCATTCGGCAAAAATGTAGCCGTGGATATACAGTGTGTCAAATAATGACAAATTCAAAATGTCACTATTGAACATCAAATCTAATTATATATGTGACCAAAAAATGAATTCCACAAAATTGGACAACCAGCTCCAGGTGAATGTTTGTTTCTTTAAACAGAAGTATTTCCATAAGGTTTATGTCCTAAACATATAGTTCGATCCACTGAAATTCCTGATAAGGAACAAGCTGGGTGCTGCCGTCTATGGAGCCTGAGTGTCTTTGACAGGTTCAGATATGAAGAAACTGCAAACAGAGGAAACGCAGCGCAACCCAAGATTCAAGCGTAAAGTTTTTTATCATAAAATCAGACGCACATGTAAAAACATACTTACAGGAAGTATGTACTTAATAAGCACATAAGAAGTCTTTTAAATGACAAAGTCCACACAGCGGCATACACAGTAGCGTGATAGCGTGTTTGGAGAGTCAGTGGTTACTTGGATAGAACAGCTCGCCTCCGGCATTCAGTGTAGCCGATTCAAATAGCCCGCTAGTACTCAAACGCCCTGCTACGGATGCTCTGAGGGACCAAAAAAATTTTTTTAAAGTACTTTTTGCCTTACATTGATGTATGATTTAGACTTAAAAAAATGAACATTGGCATGTCTTATATGTTTACAGCATAGATATTCAGCAGGTATGAATTTCGGTTTCTTTCACCTTTGTATTTATATATATGTATACCTGTCTCTACGTGTAAACAAAGTATAGGACTAATATGTTTGCAGTATAGACATCTAGTTAGCACTATTTGTGGGGGGGGGTTTCTTCTTGTTTAATATTAAAGTAATGTGTGGCGAATAGTAACTTATATCAGCTTTTTAAAAGTATTCCTCTCTCCGCTATACTTGCCATGTCCTGTGACCAATAGGATTACTGTCTTGCATGTAGGAGTTTGCAGCGTATGGCTGCTATAAAGGAATAAAGGAAAAATGGATGGGCATCACCTATGATGAAGCAGGGAGGAGCCCTGCGAAATTCTTTAGGCCATGCCCATTACACGTCTCAGAGTACGTGGGTGAGCTGTGTGTAGCGGCAGATCTGAAGCCGGCTTTTCACAGAGGGACCACTACCTGAGCTACACCACCTCCGTTTGCCTTAACCACATGTGGGGAGTCCTTTATCCGGAGCCCGAGGTACTCTTAGTATTGGGGGTAGTTGAAAGAGACGATACGTTATCAACACCCTATATACACTAAAGGGGGCATTTACGGCATTAAGGAGAATAAGAGACCTTATGTGGATCGTTGTTTGTGGACAACTTTTAAACCTATGCTGTAACATACCTCATATGTTTGAGGGTAGATTTTGTGAGTGCACATCTTTTATTCTTTTATAATAAACTGGTATTGTTTTATGTGCACTTTATTGCGCAACATTTTTTCTGATTATACAGATTTGTTTTTTTTAATATCTGCTGTTTGCCACAGAGATCACACCAGTGAGCTGGAAAGAAGCTGCATATAGGATACACAGGAATAACTGAGTCAAAGAAGAGACCAAGTATTTTTACATTTTTATTTATTATATCTTTTTTTCTATCAATAGACAGAATTTACTGTGCTGGTCCTTTGTTGGACGGACTCTGAGAAAAACACTTATTCATTGCCATATATGTTGTGAATTTATGCATTTTAACATTGGTGCTTTTTGGTGTGGTGCTACCGAAAGGTGTTATTTGGTTTTAAATAGTGGATACATGTTTGGGACTGTTTCTGAACACACTATCCACTATTGGTGTTTGTTAAAGGTATAGCAGCCGCAATTATTAAGTCCTAATCATTTGAGCTGTTTTGATACATTTAAACTTATATATCCTAAACCGGGTCTTTACTATATATAAATATATACCCCCTCTATTAGGCTCATATAGAGACATAGAGAATATGGCGACTTCAGATAGTTTTGGAAACTATTTTGACCCTACAACTAGAAGTAGGCTGCTATCAACTACGATAGATACAGACGAAGAGGAGAGAGATCCTAAAATTCTCTTTCACAAATTATAGAAATTAAGTAACTCACAGATCAATTGTTGGTATGATGATATCATTTGAAAATTTTGAAAAATATGGCGTCATTCCAAAAGGGTTAAAACTATATAAGCTATGTATTTTTGAGTTGGATGAGGTAGAGTTTCATAGCGAGTGGGAGGAGACTATGAATGAGTGTTCCAGAAAATTTGTCTCTATCCTAAAAAGATATAGGGATAAGAAAGTGGATAAACTGACAAATTAAATTGCAGAGATTGAAACTGTTTTAAATGAATATAAAGAAGTTGTCCTGTAAATTAAATTGGAAAAAAGAAATAGATCCTCTTTGAAACAGTTCAAGTCTGAGGTAATTAAGAATAAAAAGAAGAAATTATATAACACCCTTTATAGGAGTAAGGATAAGGAGACACAAGAGAAAACACCAAGCAAGGACAATAACAAGGAAAATATGTCTAAAGGAAGTGAAGATGTGAGAGTGGGTTTTGACCATAGACGCTTCCATATTAATGGACAACCTAAACAATTGAAAACAAATAGAAATAAAAACTATGGAAGGCGGGACTCCCATCAAGGGAGAGAGCAACCTGGGGTTAGTGGTAAGTACCATTTTAGGGGTGACGAATGGAGAGAAGACCCTCACCAAGGAAGTAGGGTACACTCTAGAGAGAGAGATTTTGTTTCACCCAAAACAACACAGAATGTTATCAAAACAGTCACTTGGAAGCTAGACCTAAGGAGAATATGCAGAAAATAAATAAGAATAAGAATACAATAGACTACCCCAAAATTAAGAAAGGAGAAAACACATCCAATAAGAAAGAGCAACAGAAAGGAATTGAGGGGTTATTTCCATTTTAGGAAGGAACAGGTACAGGATTGTTTTTTAGACCTACACCCCAGGGGCCCACCACCAGAGGGGAATCGGAACCCAAAAAGGGGCATAGAATACGAAGAGGAGGATGTAGAGGAGGTGTGGTATGTAGAACCAAAAAAAAAAAAAAACCTCATATATGCTGGAGATTTTTTATATATCACAAAAAAATTTGACTAAGGAGGATTAGATATTATTAAGCAAAGGCCTCTCTTTTGCCCCTGATATGGCTCCTAATGATTTTGAGCTGTTTATAGATATGAAGAAACTAATTAGGAAACTCACCCTTACCAGGCATTTACAACTAAAGAATAAACAGATTGAATGTGAACATGTGGAGGAGATGGAGGTTTAGTCATTAGTGGTACTAGAAAGTGTAGATGCTGAGGGGTACGGTCAGGAGATAGGTACCAATGAGGCAATACTCAATATTTTACATGAACTAGAGGAGGAAGCTAGATCTATACCCATGAATCATAGTTCACTCAAGAAAAAGTCCTTGTTTTACCAGGCACAATCAAAGGGTAATTTTATATCTGTTTTTGAATCACTGTTAGAGAAGGAGATTAGGAATATTTGCATGAGAGATAGAAACAAAAAATTCACTCATGGAAAATTGTTCAGGGCTGAATATATGGCCCTGAAAAATTTAGTGAAGACAAGGATATAATCATTCGCACCGCCGTCAAAGACGAAAGTATTGTGATACTGGACAAACAGGATTACATAGAAGAAGATTACCGTTTACTAGGGGACAATGAGACTTATTGTATCCTGGGTAGCAATCCTGAAGGAATATGACAGCCTTATTAGAGATGGTAAAGTCAGTACAGTACTTACAAAAACTGAGTTTGATTTTTTTGGTAGTGGAGAACCCTGTCCTTTCCGATATTCTATCACCTACCCAAAATTTACAACTACTTCCTCATATGAGCACTAAGTTTGCCCCCAGTTTTGTGAACCTTTACATGGGGTGGTGGGAGGACTTGTTCATATATAACATGGAGAACCTTTACAGGAACCAAACTATCAGGTGGTATCGCTATATAGATGATGTGCTGATAATTTGGCAGGGTTCAGTTGAAGATTTAAATAAATTTGTTGTCTATATGAATAGGAACATGATGAACTTACAGTTCACCATGGAATGAAGCAAAGAGAGAGTGACATTTCTGGATTTAGAGACTATACAGGAACGGAATGGTGTATACACTAATTTATATAGGAAACCTACCAATACCAATGGATATTTACATGCCCAAAGCGGTCACCATGAAAAGTGGAAGAAAAAAAACATCCCTCTAGGGCAGTTTCAGAGAGCTAATTGTGCAAAGGTAGAGGATTTTCAAAGGGAGGCAGAGATAATAAGAATAGATTTCTGAACTTCCGGTGGGCGGGTCTACAGGACGGTCGCATGCAGAAGGAGCTCCGCTCCAACACCAGTTAAAACTCTGCTTTTTCCCTTAAAAACTGACCGTTCTAGTACCCCACGACTTCTCCTCACTCTGGGAGAGCTAATACTAGCTATCGCCAGCAAAAGGTATTTTGTGAAGGGCTTTTCCATCCGCCCTTTCCACCGGACGCAACAAGCGGCAAAGCCGTTACACGAAGTGGCAAGGCGCCACACTCCTCCACACTGCACATACCGAAAGATCGGACTCAGCTTTTTTACCCTCCAAGTAGGACACCTCAGCTCGGGGCTATTCCGGAGAGAGATACTGGACAACAGAACCACTGGCAGCAAAAAACGGAGACACGCTACACGAGGCCTAAATACGCCCGGCAAATCCGCATCTACCCTGCTTGTTATGGTTAGTGTGAAACATTGAATCTGTTACAGCACTCTGCTTTATACACTGAGACACTACTACACAGTCGGGGGGTGACTTGCCACAATTTGAGGCCTTTAGAGGTCGCGGCCTGCCACGTGGCTGTGCGCAACACTGGCTTAATCTACCTAACTTACCCGGAGGCCTTATTCTATCTTATTTAGACTCCAGCCACCTATCTACCCCCCAGCACATTAACTGTCTGAAGGCCCCTCGGCCACGAACGCAGGTCTGTAAAACTTGTCCTGGGAACTTTCTTTCCGTAGGCTGGGCCCACTCTTATCCACCTGGGGCCCTCATACCCACATGATTGATCTATACAGGTCCTCATACTCAGAACGGGTAGCATACTATAAATCTGAACGCTTGTGCACTAACTCCTGACAAGTGACGCTTTGTCAGGATACATGAAAGTGGATAAATATTTCCAGAGACTAACTCCTTCCACTAACGACATCATGAGTCAAAGGGCAAGAGCAGATAAAAAACAACAAAAGCACAATGTAGAAGTGCACAGTGAATTTCACACAAACACGGTGGGCCCAACATCACCTACTCAGGACCATAAATCCCTACTGCAAGAACTTAAATCTTTCTTTCTCCCAAAAATGGATTCCCTGCAATCTGGGGTAGACACACTCACAAGTGAGGTCCGCCAGTTCTCCTCCCGCATAAGTGCAGCTGAGAACCGCATTTCAGATGTCGAAGATAGGCAGGTCACCTCTGAAGCATCACTTAAGCAATTACTAAAACAAAATCAAATTCTGCGTGAGAGGGTTGACGACTTAGAGAACAGAAGTCGGCGCAATAATCTGCGCATTGTAGGGGTCCCTGAGTCAGTGAAAGGGAAAGACCTCTTGGAGTTTACTGCCCTCACATTCCCCAAATTGCTGGGTCTACCCCCTGATATCCTGCCTATCGATGTGGAGAGAGCCCATAGAGTAGGGCCTGAAAGGACTCTTGAACATGCTAACCAGAAACCCAGACAGGTCATTTTGAAATGTTTAAACTTTCAGGAAAAACTTAAACTCCTCAGGGCTTACAGATCTCATAAAGAAGTTATCTTTGAACATTCCAAGCTATTGTTGTTCCAGGACTTCTCTGTTGAAGTAACAAAACAAAGAAAGGAGTTTGCTCCCTTGTGCTCGCAACTACACGAACAGGGTCGCCAAGTGGCCTTACTCTACCCTGCCAAACTGCGCCTTCAAACGCCCCATGGCATAAAATACTTCCACTCCCCTCTAGCTCTACGCAGTTATTTGGCTACTGAAGACCGTCAGCCGGCTGCTTGACCAGCTACAAGAGTTCTGAACGACCCTAGACTTTCACACTGAACTGTGTTAAATAATGGAGAGGTTATTCACCTACTCACTGTACATAGCCTTGGTCATGATAATAGCTGAGGTCTGGCTCCTAAAGGAGCATATCTGTTTAGATAAAAAAGCTGAGTTTAGAAAGTTTAAAACATGGAAATTTATAATGTGCAATGTTGGCTGGGCATTTGTCTACTTTTGTGTTGTCCTAACTTTTCTCTTTTCATTCCAACTAGTGACTGCGGTCTTTGTGACAATTGCTCTGTTTGACATAATGATCGCCGATAATCCTGTCAATTGGCCCGTTTGTCATGTGGGGGGGGGAGGGGGGAGGGGATATGTTAATGTTTATGCTCTCTTTGACAGGTTTAGTTACCTTCATGTTTCAGACACGAACCCACCTGATGATACACGAAAAGGATTTGCAAGTATATTTAAATTGTTTTACTCTAGTGCAAGGTTTCCTGAAACAGCTCATATAAGTATTGCCCATGCACACGAATGGGGGGGGGGTGAGTGTGGAATCAGGGGAACCTCCCATTGCTTGTTTTCATGTATTTTAGAAAAGGGCTACTTAAACATATCGCCTTGCTTACCAACCTGTTGCTGGTTTGGTGGTCCCCTGTGACCCTGCACTGCCTTTACCACACAAGCACTTTGATACTTGCACTGTTTTTACTAACCTTGCTCTTTTTCAGGTGCAATAGAAAAAGATTTCCTAATTGTAACGTTTCTCTAGCTAATTCAATATTTGTTGGACTGTTGCCCTTGCATATATGTTACAAGCCTAAGAAATTGCTGGCGGTTCAGCCGTCTGTCTTTATACATTCTGCTAGGAGGGTTTACACGGGTGTTGATATTGTGGGTTTTGTTTTGTTTTGTTTTGTTTTGGTTTTTTTTTTTTTTTTTTTTTTTTTTTTTTTTTTTTTTCTCTCCTTCTCTCCCTCTCTCTCTCTCCCTCTCTCTTCTTCTCAACCCTCCCATCCCCTCCTTGTCTTCCCGCCCCTCCCCCTCCTTGGGCTTTGTCCCGGTTCAGCAACCCTCCATGCTACCCTAAGTTAGTCTCCTATGCCCCTTAAAATTCTGACCTGGAACGTGGGAGGTATCAACTCCCCCGTTAAGAGGCGGGCAATACTTACGCACCTAAGGAGATTGGGTGCGGATATAGCCCTATTACAGGAAACTCATCTGTTAGATGAGGAACATTCTAAACTACAGAGGGATTGGGTGGGCCATGTGCTCTATAATTCACACACTAGTGCCAGTAGAGGTCTAGCTATCTTACTTGGCAAACGACTTCAGGTGACTGTTAATCATACATATCTAGATAATGATGGCAGATTTATGATCCTACAGGCAGACATCAATGATGTCAAGTATGTATTTTGCAACATTTATGCCCCTAATCATAGATCAACGTATTTTTGGAGGCACTTAACCCAAAGACTTTGCCCGCATATGGATTCAAGACTGATTATAGGCGGAGACTTCAATATCTCCCCCTCACACATGCTGGATAGAGCCTGGCTGGGCACTCATCTAGTGAAAGACCCTAAGAAAAACTACAAAGCGAGATATGAATCCAAGATTTTTGATATGCTGGAGACACACCTTAACACGTGTGATGTCTGGAGATTACTCCATCCAGAGGGCAAGGACTACACTTGCCTAGCCAAGGCCAAACACACTTTATCAAGGATTGACCTGTTCTTGGTCTCTAAGCCCCTGATTTCTCAGGTTCAGACCTGCACTATACATGATATTGTCCTATCCGATCATGCACCAGTTGCATTGATCTTGGGCGCACATGGTCCAAGAGCAAACAGGAATACTCTCAGATTCCCTACATACCTAGCCTCCTCGGAGGCCTTTGTCAAATTTCTACAACAGGCCTGGACCGACTACTATACCGACAACAGGGCACATATAGATAACGCCCAGCTTTTCTGGGAGACAGCAAAATCGGTTCTATCCGGCTCCATAATTTCATACATCTCAAAAATTAAACACAAAACGCAACTCAGATACCTGGACCTTAACAAAACGCTGTCCCGGGCCTACCAAGCCCATTGCTCTCTCCGTACCTCTGACACGCATGAGAGATACGTGGCCAGTAAGGCTGAATTGGAAGCATTCATGAGACATCAGGCGGCCTCAGGCTTGCTAAAGATGGCTGGTAAATATTACAGATTTGGTAATAGGCCAGGTAAAATGCTGGCGGCACTAACTAAACCAAAGTTTTCAAGGTCTAACATTGCGGCACTTAAACATAACGGGCGCACACACACTTCCCCCAAGGAAATTGCAGATTGCTTCACTCAGTATTTCACACGACTTTACACGTGTCAGGACTCCCCTGACCCGGCCTCCAAAAATCACTTCTGGCAAGATCTTAAACTGCCTCAATTAACTCAAGACCAGATGGATGCTATGAATGCTCCCATCACGTTGGAGGAGGTCTCGTTTACCTTGAAGTCTCTCCCTGTCGGGAAGGCGCCGGGACCGGATGGTCTTCCGGCCGACTTCTACAGAATCCTATTACCACAAATTGGCTCCTCACTGACCAAGCTCTTCAATGCCTTCTTTCAAGAGGAGGCATTGCCTTCTAGGGATTTCACCTCTGCTCACATCACCCTGATTCCCAAGCCGGGTAAAGACCACTCTCTTCCTGAATCGTATCGCCCCATCTCCCTACTCAACACGGACTATAAACTCTTTATGAAAATAATGGCCAACAGATTAAAAACCTCCCTCCCCCAATTGGTTCACCCAGACCAGACGGGTTTCGTGTTTCAACGATCCTCGGTAACTAATCTCCGCAAGGTGCTTCATGTCATTGACCACTACTGGTCCTTGAACAAGAGGGGAGAGGGATCCACTGCGGCGGAGGCCTTCCTGCTATCGCTTGATGCGGAGAAGGCCTTCGACCGTGTGGAGTGGCCCCACCTGATAGATACGATGCAGCGGTTCAACTTTAATGGCCCCTTTTTAGATATGATTCGTAAAGTGTACCACGCCCCAATGGCTCGAGTTCTGGTTAATGGTCTCTTCTCCTCAGACTTCCAGCTGCAGCGAGGCACTAGACAGGGGTGTCCCCTGTCGCCCCTTCTGTTTAATCTGGCTCTTGAGCCTCTGGCCATCAAACTGAGGGACTCTTTTCCGGGCATTGTACTGGGAAATAACCCGATTCAAATAGCCCTATATGCGGACGATATGCTACTCTTTGTAGACTCTCCCTCCAAACACATACCGCGTATAATGCAGACTATCTCCGAGTTCGGAAATTTCTCGGGATATAAAATCAACACCTCCAAATCGGAGATCCTATGGCTTAACAAACATCCCGATTCCGGTTCCTCCTTCCCGTTTGTGGAGGTGCCGGGGGCACTCACATACCTTGGCATCAAGGTTCATAAAGACCCCCACAAGATGTATACGCTCAACATTTCTGAGAGATGTAAGAGCTTAGCCACACAACTCCATAGCTGGAACACTCTCCCACTGGGTTTATCGGGCAGGGTCAGCCTGGTCAAGATGACCCTACTACCGAAAATATTATACCCTTTGTTGATGCTGCCCTTCCTTATGGCCAAGGGCGACTTGGCCATGTGGAACAAAGCTATGTCCGCCTTCATCTGGAAAGGTAGGAAGCCCCGCGTAGCTCTGGAGAAGCTTCAGCTCCCCTTTCTCAGTGGAGGTCTGGGAATCCCCAACTTAAAGCTTTATAATTGGGCGACCCTAGCCAGATTGGTAACTGATTGGCAACTGGGCACCTCCCACTTTTGTGTGGCCCCATTAGAAGAAGCGCATCTGGCTCCCATCGCTCTAGCATATCTCCCTTATGCCCCACTGAAGGACATTCCACAATCCATAGCTTCCAGTGTCCTATATAAGGACCCCCTGAGAGCGTGGCAATTAATTCATAAACATATGGGAATTCTTCACCCCCCCTTAAAGTTTCTGCCACTCGTAGGCAACCCAGATTTCCCGGCAGGGAATGAATATAAACCTTTCCATATTTGGAAATCTCTGGGACTCGGGACAGTGGGTGATGTGGTAGACCCATTGTTGCACACGGTTAGATCTTTCCAAGAACTCAAAACCAAATTCGACATTCCCAACAAGCACTTTTATGCATATTTGCAGGTGCGGCACTATGTCTCGAGCCTCATGCTCGCTAACACGGACTTCTGGAATAGGTCTCCCTTTGCTGTCTCTCAGACCATGTTTCAACTGGGTTGTTTCTCAATTTCAGACTTCTATAAACAACTAATAAAGCGTAAAGAACCCATTATACAGACACAGATCCTTACTAACTTACAATTAGACACTGCCCCGACATTGACGATACAAAACATAACAGATAGCATAGAAACAGCTAGATCAGCTACACTAGCAATACCACTTAGAGAATCCCAGCTCAGGATGTTACACAGAGACTACATCACCCCTCACAGATTGTCGAAATGGAAACCTGAGCAGCCTGATGCATGTGTTAAATGTAGTGAAGGATCCCCTTCACTACAGCATTATTTTTTCCTTTGCCCGCAGATTAGACAGTTCTGGGGGCAATTACAACACTGGTTTAGAATCACATTTAAAATTGAGATTGAAATAGGGGTGAATAATGTGTTTGTTTTTGGATGGGAGGCTGAGCATAAACGGCTTCACAAACTTCTCACCCTATGTACACTCCTGGCCCGCAGCTGCATATTAGAGAGATGGCTTTCTAGAAAACCACCCACAATAGCCCAGTTCAGGCTTCGCCTGATGAAACAGCTCTTCGTGGAACAGCATGACACTAAACTTAACACTAAGCTTAGATTACAACCCTTCCTTAAAAAATGGAAGCCCTTTGTTATGACCTTACAACCTACCCTGCAACGACAAATTCTTGGGCCCTTTGTTCAGCTAGAATCTATGCAACTAGCAAACCTGAGAGGTGAGTGGCAGGAGCTCATGGAACCCCCTATAGGTACCCCTGGTGCGGTTTTCCGGGAGGAAATGTTGTTCTAACCTGACACGCAATAATCTAATGAATCATAATACCTCACATCCTGCAATACCCCGTCCGCTTGGTGTTCGGGTGGGGACCACACGTCCCCCAATTCCCCTCCCTTGATACCTCATTACCTACCTGTTTCCCACTCCATCTTCCCTCCACTCCTTTCTTTCTTCCCCCACCCCCTTTTTAATATAACCTTTTTTTTTTTTTTTTTTTTTTTTTTTTTTTTTTTTCTCTTTTAGGGGGCGGGTTGACCGGAACTACGGTTAAACATTGTTTATTTGTTAATATGTTAATTTAATTTAATTGTTTTGATGTCTTCAATAAAAAATGGGGAGAGATTGCTTCACATAGATAAAAAAAAAAAAAAACACAAGCCTCTATACTGCATTCATTTTGCTTATATGTTATGATAAACCCACTTCTCTAGGCAACTCATCGCAAACTTGGTCAAATATGTATAGATTGGTTAAATCTGCGGTCTGCGCACCGCTCTTGTTTGCCTCGCTATCATGTCTTGTGAATGTATTATCTTTCCCTGCTAATAAAGACGAATTTAAAAAAAAAAAAAAAAAAAAAAAGAATAGATTTCTAGCAAAAGGGTACCCAAGAGAACTACTAAACAATATCCAAGAGAAAGTAGGGAGGATGGATAGGAAGAATCTTATTAAAGGTAAAGATAAAAAATAATAGTGAAATTGTATCCTATGATGGTGGGGAGGAAGGTAGGAAAAGAAAGATACAACTAGTAACTAGATACAATAGAGCTTCCAGGGAGATTGAAAGGGCAATGAAAAGACATTGGCCTATCCTTATGCAGGACTTCATCCTGATGGACATACTAAGTGGGAGGGGACAAGTCATTTTTAGGAGGAATGTTAATTTGAAAAATAAAGTAAGCCCCAGTATTTAAGGCTAAAAAAATCAGAAAATTGGCTTAAATAGAACACTCAGGGCTTCTTTAAATGTGAGAGAAATAGCTGTAAATGCTGTATCCATTCAGACCCACAGAATCAGTCCTTTGGAATAGCTAGTGGGGAGAGTACATACAAAATTAAAGGCCTAATGACCTGTAACACTTGCTATGTAATGTATCTTCTCAGGTGTTCATGTGATAAAATCTACATAGGTCGCACTAAGCGTTCTGTAAAGACTAGTTTTAATGAGCACCTGAGAAACATAGAAGCTAGGCTTGATAGTCATGGGGTTTCAGCTCATTTTCTAGATATACACAATAAAGATAGCAAAGGGCTAACTATTATCACCTAGATTACTAGTTTTGCGTTCATGTTTTAATGCTGAAAAAATAGCCATTTCAGCGTAAAAACCGGAAGGCAGCCATTAAGAGTCTTGTCGGTATAGCTGTACCGCAAGCCTTTTAGCCTGTAACGCAACATCAGTCCCGCACTCTAAAAAATTACATTTTTTCATGGGATTCCCATAACGCTGCCATTGCAAGTTTTGCGGTGAGGCTAAAAAGCTTGCGTTACACCCTATACCGACATGATTCGTTCCGCAATCTGAGACCAGAAGTTTTGAGTTTTACGCAACAAAACTGTTACACAAAACTTATAACTAAAGTGTTACAAAGTACACTAACACCCATAAACTACCTATTAACCCCTAAACCGAGGCCCTCCCGCATCGCAAACACTATATTAAACCTATTAACTCCTAATCTGCCACTCCCGACATCGCCACTACTAATAAAATGTATTAACCCCTATTCCGCCACTGCCTGACATCGTCGCCACTATACTAAAGTTATTAACCTCTATTTCCCCGCACCCCAACATTGCTCACACTATAATAAAGATATTAACCCCTATTCCGCCGCTCCCCAACATTGCCGCCACTAAATAAAGTTATTAACCCCTAAACCGCCAGCCCCCCATCACAAAACACTAAATTAAACCATTAACCCCTAAACCTAACACCCCCCTAACTTTACATTAAAATTACAAGATCCCTATCTTAAAATAAATAAAAACTTACCTGTGAAATTAAAAAAAACTATAAACTATTAAAAACTATAAATTAACCTAACATAACTTTTAATTAAAATAATTACAAATAACATTAATTAAATTACTCATTAAAAACCTAACACTACTAGAAAAATTTAATCTACAGTTACTAAAAATTAAAATACTAAATTACAAAAAATATAAAATACTAAATTACGAAAAATAACAAACGAAATTATCCAAAATATAAACAATTACACCTAATCTAATAGCCCTATCAAAATAAAAAAGCCCCGCCCAAAATTAAAAAAAAACTAGCCTACAATAAACTACCAATAACCCTTAAAAGGGCCTTTTGTAGGGCATTGCCCTAAAGAAATCAGCTCTTTTCCCTGAAAAAAAATACAAAAAAAACCCAACAGTAAAACCCACCACTCAACCTACCCCCTAAAATAAAAAACCTAACTCTAAAAAAAAACCTAAGCTACCCATTGCCCTGAAAAGGGCATTTGTATGGGCATTGCCCTTAAAAGGGCATTGAGCTCTTTTAGAATTGCCCAATAGCCCTAATCTAAAAAATAAATAAAAAATACTCCAAAAAAACCTAACACTAACCCCTCTTTAGCTACTCACAGTTGCTGAAGTCCGGGTTAAATGATCTTCCTCCAAACAGCTCAATCTTCATCCAGACGGCTCCATCTTCATCCATCGAGGACCAGCATCTTCTTCATCCCTGCGGAGGCAGAGCAGTCGATGCACAGAGGCGGAGGTCTAGGCGAAGGTCCAAGGCGGAGGGCCAGGCAGAGGTCCAAGGCGGAGGTCCAGACGGAGGTCCAAGGTGGAGTTCCATCGATCCAATGTGGAGGTCCTCTTCATGCAATCTTCCGCCGCATACTGAGGATTCAAATGCAAGGTACCCCTTTCCTATTGGCTTATTTGAACAGCTAATAGGATTTTAGCAGCTCTAAATTTTTCAGCCAATAGGAATGCAATGGTACCCCCAGAATAAAACGGGTACCTTGCATTTGAATCCTCAGTGTGCGGTGGATGATCGCATGAAGAGGACCTCCACGTCGGATCGATGGACCTCCGTCTTGGACCTCCATCTGGAACTTCGCCTGGACCTCCGCCTCTGCGCATCGACCGCTCCTCCTCCAAAGGGATGAAGAAGATGCTGGTTCCTCGATGGATGAATATGGAGCCACCTGGATGAAGATGGAGCCGTTGGGAGGAAGATCGTTTAAGATGGACTTCAGCAACTGTGAGTACCTAAAGAGGGATTAGTGTTAGGTTCTTGGGGGTGTTTTTTTTTTTTTTAGATTAGGGCTATTGGGCAATTCTAAAAGAGCTGAATGCCTTTTTAAGGGCAGCAAAATAGCTGAATGCCCTTTTAAGGGCAATGTCCATACAAATGCCTTTTTCAGGGCAATTAGTTTTTTTTTATTTTGTGGGTTTGGGGGGTGGGGGCAATGGGTAGATTAGGTTTAACTTTATTTTTATTTTGTGGGTTTGGGGGGTGGGGGATTGTATACTGTTAGGTTAAGGGGTGTTTGTTTTTCTTTTTTAGAAAAAGAGCTGATTTCTTTAGGGCAGTGCCCTGCAAAAGGCCCTTTAAAGGGTCCTTGGTAGTTTATTATAGATTAGGATTTTTTATTTTGAGATGGTTTTTTTTTTTGTTTGTTTTTATTTAAACAGGGTATAAGAATAGGAATAATTTTTATTGTTTTGGATAATTTCGTTTGTTATTTTGTGTATTTTGAATTTTGATTTATTTTATTTTTTTAGTAATTTTAGTGTTTGTTTTTTTGTAATGTTAAGTTTTAGTGTAAGGCAGCTTAGGTTTTACTTTTATTTCACTGGTAAATTTGTATTTATTTTAACTAGGTAGTTAGCAAATAGTTAATAACTATTTACTAACTAGTCTACATAGTTAAAATTGATACAAACTTACCTGTTGAGTAAAAACCTAAGCTTACAACAAAAACACAATCCCTTGGAGTAGAAATGCAGGCAGGGAGAGATATAAATGTTAAAAGTCAATTTATTATACTTCCGTTAAAAACATTAACAGCACAGATCACAGATTCCACAGCTGACGCGTTTCCTGCCTTACTGGCAGTTCATCAGAGCTAAAGACTAAGCCTCCAGCAGCTGCTTTGATTAGAGGTGAGTTACCTGTATAACCAATCATTGGCTAACACAGGTAGAACTACAAGTTAACTATTAGTTAACCTGAATCACAGCACAAATGTTAACTGCCACAATATAACTCTATTAAAACATTACTACATAAAAATAATGAATTAAATTAAAAATTTTAGAACAAGATTTAATTGCTTTGTCAGAAAAAATAAAAAAAGATGATATGCTAGGCAAAAATAAGAATAACAACTTAAGCAAAAAAGAAGCACTTGCGCTAAATAAATTGAAAAATTATAGTGATATCGTTATTGTTGATTCTGACAAGGGAGGCTCTATTGTAATCTTGAATCAAACAGACTATCTCAAAGAAGCCTATAGACAACTAGGGGATTCTTACACATATAAGAAACTAACGTTCAATACCACATCCAAATTTCAGCATGAGCTTAAACATCTATTGGATGTGAGGGTGGAAAGTTCTGTACTTACAAACAAAACTATGGACTACATTTATGTAGAACATCCCAGGGTACCAGTATTCAAATATTTACCTAAAGTACATAAGTCTCTTGTTGATCCTCCAGGGAGACCAATAATTTCTGCTATTGGCACCCTGGGGGAGAAATTAGGACGATGGGTTGATGCACAGTTACAACCGATAGTACAGTCCTTGCCAGGTATCTTGAGGGATACCAAGCATTTGCTGAGACTAGTTAATGACTTCCAATGGAGGAAGGAATATATATTTTACTATAGATGCAGTGTCACTTTATTCCTGCATCCCCCACTCCCTTGGAATTGATGCAACTAGGACTATTTTGAAGAGGTACTCTGGATACAATACTGAACTAATTGAATTCATTTTACAAGCAATAGATTTCCTCTTGAATCGTAATTTTTTCATTTTCAATGGAGATTTTTTCATACAGCTCAGAGGTACGGCGATGGGGGCGAAATTTGCCCCCTCGTATGCAAACTTTTTTCTTGCTAATTTTGAGCTTATGAGAATCTTCAGTGACACTAATAATTTTAGAAATAACATCAAATTTTACACAAGGTATATTGATGATATTCTTTTAATCTGGGGAGGTACTGTTGAAGAGCTAGGTGAGTTTGTGAAATGCTTGGATCGTAATGAGGACAATTTGAAATTCACATACAATACTTCAGACACCAGTATACCATACCTTGATGTATTAATTAAACACTCTGGACAACGTGTAGTCACTGAGGTCTATAGAAAAGAAATCACTGGGAACACAATACTTAGAGCAGATTCGTTGCATCCCAAGCACCTCAAAAGAGGGATCCCCAAAGGTCAATACATTCAGATTAGACAAAACTGCACCAGTCTGCAAGATTACTGGATACATGCCAATGATTTAACCTCTAGACTAGTGGATAGGGGCTATAAGTTAGAGGAACTAAAAGAAATATCCCTTTTAGTATCTAGCTTTGAAAGAGATAGTCTATTGAGGGATAAAAACCGGAGAGATCAAACATATCAGAATTGCCAGGTGTTATTTTATTACTAAGTAGGCAATATGATGAAATCTGTAATATTATTAAAATGAGAATGCCCCTCTTAGAAAGAGATGTTGACTTAATTTCGATATCTAACAACTGTAACTTTATTTCACGTAAGTCTGATAGCATAGGAGATAGAGTTAGAAAAAATTTCAGCTCTAATGTGTCTTCTAATTGTTTGAAAAAATCAAATTGGCTAAGTAAGGACCCAGGTTTTTACAAATGTGGGGGCAGACCCTGTAAATGTTGTAACTACGCTTTAATAGGAGATAGTTTCACCTCAACCAATACTGGTAAAACTTACAGAATTAAGGAATGTTTAAATTGCAATTCTATCTTTGTTATTTATCTCATAAACTGTACTTTCTGCAATTCTCAATATACAGGCCTTACTTCCAGGAATCTCAAAGATAGAATCAGGGAGCACCTCTTATCAATAGAGGCAGATATTCCCAAAACCCCTGTTGCGAAACATTTCTTTACACATCCGAATAGATTGGATCATTTCAAATTTCAGGGTATAGAACAAGTATCCCTGGGAGTGAGAGGGGGTGATAGATATCAAGCCCTACGTAGGAAAGAAATCTTTTGGATACACACATTGAAAACAGGCTTTCCATTAGGAATAAACAAAATAAGTGATGTAAAGCTGTTTATTGACAGATAAAAATTTTTATAGGTGCTCTAGTTACCCTTAGATATTATTTTGCTTCATTCTTTAAATAGTTGCACTTCACACTGCGCTTCATACGCTATACCATACATAGTTCAGCTAGCTCACACTTGGTATTGCTCTAAACTTTTTCCTACTTTCCATTTTGAAATTGCACTAAATTTGCCCTCTTCCATGTTTCCTTCTTTAATGAGAGGCTTTAGCATGGTATTGTTTTTACAGTGTCATAAAGTGTAATATTATTTGAATTTATCTTATGTGTACTGTTGTGCGCTTTATTGTACTTTGTTCACTGTAATACATGCTGCGCTTATTTTTACACTCTTTGACCAAATTATCCATTATGAGTGTTGATACATCACATTAATGCCAGTTCTAGATTTGTTTAATTTCATTCATTATTTTAAAATGTAGTAATGTTTTAATAGAGTTATATTGTGGCAGTTAACATTTGTGCTGTGATTCAGGTTAACTAATAGTTCACTTGTAGTTCTACCTGTGTTAGCCAATGATTGGTTATACAGGTAACTCACCTCTGATTAAAGCAGCTGCTGGAGGCTTAGACTTTAGCTCTGATGAACCACCAGTAAGGCAGGAAACGCGTCAGCTGTGGACTCTGTGATCTGTGCTGTTAATGTTTTTAATGCAAGTATAATAAATTGACTTTTAACATTTATATCTCTCCCTGCCTGCATTTCTACTCCAAGGGATTGTGCTTTTGTTGTATTCTTTGCTATTTGCCTGCTCAGTAAGGGTTTTTGGAGAGCCCCAGCGATCCCAGGAGTGAGACAGCTCACAGCGGAACATTTACCTGCTGTGATCACGGAGGGCGTGGACCGCAAGTACACTGTAATCAAATGGAACAGCGCTGTTTAGGTGAGCACAGTGTTTGAACCACTTATACATATATATTATACTGACTTTTACGACTCAGGTGCTTCATCTAAAAGCAGTAAGCCTTCCTTCATATTGATGAGTGGGGACATTGTTGTTTGCTATTTGCAACTTTAACCTTGTGATATCCGCTATTTGTGGGACCCTAGTTTAGGGTAGTATCACAAGTAATACACACCTTTCATATTCAGAAATTGGAAGCCACCAAGCAGCTTGTGAATTTAAAAACCTAAGCTAACTACAATATAACTATTACTTATATTGTAGCTAGCTTAGGTAGGTTTGTTTTTAGTTTGAAATATTATTTAGTCAATAATTGTAACTTTAATTTAGCTCTATTTTAATTATGTTAAAGTTAGGGGGGGTTAGGTTTAGAGGTTAATATAGATTAATTTAGGTTGTTGCGATGTGGGGGGCTGGCGGTTTAGGGGTTAATATGTTTATTTAGTGGTAGTAATGTGGGAGGCCAGAGGTTTAATAACTTTATTTAGTGGCGGCGATGTCGGGGAGCGGCGGAATAGGGGTTAATAGGGGTTAATAGATTTATTTTGGTGGCGTCGATGTCGGGAGCGGAAGATTAGGGGTTAATAGATTTATTTAGTTGTCAGCGATGTCGGGGGCAGCAGATTATGTTTGTTTAGACTTTTTTTATGTTAGGGTGTTTTTTTCCCCATAGACATCAATGGGGTTGCATTACGGAGCTTTTCATTCCGCACTTCAGGTGTTAGTTTTTTTTCTAACACTCTCTCCCCAATGATGTCTATGGGGAAATCGTGCACAAGCACGTCAAAGCACTGCTTGTATTTTGTGCAGTATGGAGCTCAACACCACCATATCGCATGCACAAGGCGGCTTTTCAAAAACTCGTAATGGCAGCGCTATGCAGGGTGAAATATCGCAACTTTTGTTTTGTTCGTTTCGCACCCTCTATAGCGCAAAACTTGTAATCTAGGTGACTTACTGCAATTGAGCATGTGTAAAGCTCAGTTAGGTCACAATTAAAATAGGTCATCAACCAGTCAAAAAATTAATCAAAGTTGAAGCAGGGACTGCACTCTATGCATTTAGTTGAATAAAATACTATTTATTAAATGGTAATGTTTCGGTGTTCGCAGATGCTGCTATTGTAAATATACAATCAGTTCTTATTTTAGGCTGTGTTAGGCTGTGGTATATTATATGTTTAAATGTTGGATTGTCACAAAGTACTTATTATGGGTGATAGTGTGGAAAGATTGATGAGCACATAAATTATATGATAGGATTCATAAAGCTACATATGGATTCTTTATACA
Organism: Bombina bombina; assembly: GCF_027579735.1. NCBI lineage: Eukaryota > Metazoa > Chordata > Amphibia > Anura > Bombinatoridae > Bombina > Bombina bombina. Next base: position 568,315,755 of record NC_069503.1, read on the forward strand.
CTGTATTGATTACACTGTTTTAAGATTTGTGTTTATTCCAGTAACCTAGCAACTTCTACTAGGTTACTATGACTACCATTTTTGATGCAATTTTTTACATGCTTGTGGGGGTGGGACTTAATGTATTTAATTTGCACAGTTTGTATTTATCGCTGCTTGGTCTGAGGAGGGGGTCTGCAAACCCTGAAACGTTACCATTTAATACATAGTATTTTATTCAACTAAATCCAGAGAGTGCAGTACCTGCTTCAACATATATATAGGAATATGTAAAGAACATTGGAATGTGAAATATTTACCATACAAACAGATTTAAACACTTTATTAAATATGAATATTGCATAAATATGATTTTTCATGTTTTCATGTTTTCAGCTACTTGACTGCAAAAGGCTCTAATGCACTTATATATATACTGTATGTCTATATATGTATACTTACGTATTTATCTGTTTTTATGTGTATATATGTTTGTAAATACATATATATATATATATGTTCCCTTCCGTGTTTTGTATATGTCTAGGGTGGTTACATATTCCTGTGCACCCTTCCCTTGTTTTCAGTTTGTTTGGATTTGAAAGCTTGCATTGTGTGGCTGTTTTAGGGTCTCAGGTATTGGAGAGGACCTTGACGTGGTACCTGAGCTTGTCCCATTTGGCCAGATGCGGTGACTAACCTTTCCATTTTTGCTTTTAAATCTTAGCTGAGAGCTTGTAAGTGAGTGCTGGGTTTTCTCTGTGTGTTGTATTAATTTGTTTTGTAATTTTCCCTATGGTTCTTGCACCCAGACCTGTCTGGGGTTAACTGCTTGTGGCTCTGGGGACAGCACAGCTTCCTGTGAGTGCCAGTGGCACCCAGGGCTGAGCATGTTGCAGGGTCATGGGATGTGTACCCGGTCCGGTATGAGAGTGCAGTTCCCTTCCGTGTTTTGTATATGTCTAGGGTGGTTACATATTCCTGTGCACCCTTCCCTTGTTTTCAGTTTGTTTGGATTTGAAAGCTTGCATTGTGTGGCTGTTTTAGGGTCTCAGGTATTGGAGAGGACCTTGACGTGGTACCTGAGCTTGTCCCATTTGGCCAGATGCGGTGACTAACCTTTCCATTTTTGCTTTTAAATCTTAGCTGAGAGCTTGTAAGTGAGTGCTGGGTTTTCTCTGTGTGTTGTGTATATATATATATATATATATATATATATATATATATATATATATATATATATATATATATATACATAAATACATATGTACACACATTTTTATATATTATATATATATGTTTATATCAAATGAACACTCCAGCCTTGAGAAAGGTTCAGGCGTGGTCCGAAACGTTGGCAACTCTACACTTGTAAATGGAATAAAATAGTTTGTACTTTAAATATTGAAATGGAGCTGAGTGTTCATTTGATGGATATTAAATTGAAAGTAACCTTGGCTGATATAAAGGAAAGGGTGCAATTCCATATAAAGAAAAACCCTATACTAACATTAAAGTTACTATAGCAATAGTCCTTAGACAAGCTTTTTTTAGGGCATTGCCCTAAAGCGCTTTAGCTCTTTTTCTAAAAAAAAAATACAACTACATTCTACAATAAAGTTAACCCCCTACCCCCAAGCCTATCTAAAAAAAACTACTCTAAAAATTGCCCTTAAAAGGGAATTTTGTTGGACAGTGCCTTAACGCTATTTTGCTACCCAATATATATAAAAAAAATACCACAGAAAAAACCTTACCACTAACCCTTAAGATGGTACTCACCAAACTTGAATCCAGCACCTTCGTGATCGCCAACTGTGGTGATCCTTTTCATGGCAGTGCCCATCTTCATTCTGGTGGCGGTAGATGTCCATCTTTATGGAGGCGGAGGTCTTCTTCTACCTTTATCCCAGCGGTGGTGATCCATTTTCATCCATCTTCTGCCGTCGGTCCGCTGGGGAAAATTTTCATACATCTTCCATCCAATGTGTCTTTTTAGCTTCTTTGTTTCTAATATTCAGATCTTCTGTTGCCAATGTCCTCTTTATGCAGTCACCCACCACACACTAAAGTTTGAATGCGAGGTACCACCCTTATATTTCTAATTGGTTGTTTACCAAACTTTATTCAAGTAGGATTTATATAGGGATATAAAGGGTACCTCACATTCAAACTTCAGTGTGCAGCAGTGACCACATGAAGAGGACATCAGGGACAGAAGATCAGAAGATAAGATGAACAGATGCTAAGAAGACGCATCAGGTGGAAGATGGATGAAGTCTTCGCCAGTGGAGCAGCGACAGATGATGGACAAAGATGTAAGAGGACTGCTGCCTCCATAGAGATGGGTCGCCACGGCTGACTGCTTGAAGACAAGCACCGCAGTTAGAGATCACCTAGGAGACAGAATTTAGTTCAGTAAGTACCATCTTTAGGGTTTAGTGGTAGGGTTTTTTTTTTTAAAGCTGTTTTTGTTTTTTAGTTTATGGGGGATTTAGGCAATGCCCTACCAATTGCTCTTTTCAGATTCATTTTTTTTTTCTTAGAATAGGTTGTTTTGTTTTTTTAAATTGGGCAGCAAAAGATCTCTGTTCACTTTAAGGCACTGCCCTACCAAATGCCATTCTAAGGGCAAATGCCCAACCAAATGCCCTTTGCAGACCAATCTTTTTTATGGTTTTTTATATAACAAAAGAGCTAACATCACTATTTGTTTTTTTTATTTTGGAGTTGGTTTTTAATGGGGGCATTCATTTTAGAACAGGCATAACTGTTATTTTTTGGTAATTTTTTTTTTTTTTCTGTAATATTAGTTTTTTTATTTTCTGTAAAGTTAGTTTTTTTATGTAATGTTATGTTTTTTATGTAAGGGTAGGTTTTTGTTTTTTGTAATGTTAGGATTTTTTTATATAATGGTAGGTTATTTATTTTTGTAAATTAAGGAATGTTAAGTTTTTGGTGTTGGGGGGTTAGCTGTTAGAAGGTTTGTGGGTACTTTGGGGGTCTTGGCGGTTTAGGGATTACTAGTGTAGCAAAGTAGTTTGTGATGGGGTTGTGTGGATGTTTAGAGGTTAATAGTGTAGCGGAGCAGTTTGCGATGTGAGGGTGTGGAGGTTTAGGGGTTAATAGAGTAGCAATATAGTTTGCTATGTGAAAATGCAGTATTTTAGAGTTTAATAGTATAGCAGGTTGGTTTGCACTGTGGGGGGGTGTCTGTTTAGTGGTTAATAGTATAGTTTAGTGCAACTTTTTCCTCCGGCCAAACTCTTTAGGCAAACAGTCACATAAAAAGTTTGAGTGTAAAGTGCAATTGTGTTAGAACGATCGCATTTTCTTTCAACAGAAGCCTGACAGAGGTCTGAGAAATGTGTTGCTATCTGTGATTTTAATATCAGAGTCATATGTTTGACATCTGTTTTTATAATTATCATTAAATATTGGAAATTTGTAACTACTTTTAATAGTCTGAGCTTATTTTACCTGGGAGACCGGTACCCATATTGGGCCAGTGAGCTGGGACACTGCAAGTTCCGAGAGTTCCCAGAATTGGGTGCTGCTCCATTTGTGAGTATACATTTGTCATTTACATAGTCCATCTTGTATCAACATTATCACACTAGGAGGCGCCTTTGTCTTGTAATTGTTGTTCAGAGAGAAAGTTTGTATCCAGAATACCTGGCGAGGAGCTGACTCCATATTGGGTGTGAACCAACCTTAGATATCCCACTGAATGATAAACAGGACTATCACTACAAAAAGGACATTTTCACCTTTGGATCCAACTAAGGAGTGATATCCTGAACAGATAAGAGTCCATAGATATTGTTTTATACCCTTATTTTGTTTTAATTATATGTAACTGGTGTTTAGTAATACTCTTATTTTTCATCCAACAGTTATTTGGATATATATCACAATACAACCCATAGTAGGGTTGTTATAGGAATTTTAACCCCTCCTATTGTGTATTGCGCCCCCTAGAGTCGACACATAGTGTGTATAGCAGGTTATTTAATAGTAAACAAATCATAATTTCCATGGTATTTGCCTTCTTCCAAAACATCTATATTACTCATCATTTGAAACAGAGGGTTTTTTTCATATGAAGGAGGTTCCTACCACGCTTGCAATGTTTATAAAAACTTTCACTCTAATGAGTTTGAAATATGACCCATAAAGGTAAAGTAGGGTTATTATTATTTCAAAATGCAGTTTTTTTTTTCTTATGTATACTTAAAGTGACACTGAACCCAAATTTTTTTCTTTCGTGATTCAGATAGAGCATGCAATTTTAAGCAACTTTCTAATTTACTCCTATTATCAATTTTTCTTTGTAATCTTGCTATCTTTATTTGAAAAAGGCATCTAAGCTTTTTTTTTTTTTGGTTCAGTACTCTGAATAGCACTTTATTGGTGGATGAATTTATCCACCAATCAGCAAGGACAACCCAGGTTGTTCATCAAAAATGAGCTGGCATCTAAACTTACATTCTTGCATTTCAAATAAAGATACCAAGAAAATGAAGAAAATTTGATAATAGAAGTAAATTAGAAAGTTGCTTAAAATGTCATGCTCTATCTAAACCACAAAAATTGGGTTCAGTGTCCCTTTAATAAAGGAATGTGACATTATATTTGCTTCATACCAGTTAAGAATTTAAATGAAAGTTCGTGGCTACAATCTTAAAAATAAATAAGACTTTAATGGCACAACGTTTCTCGGTCTGTACGTGACCGTTTCCTCAGGTGCAAAAGTGTACCTGAGGAAACGGTCACGTACAGACCGAGAAACGTTGTGCCATTAAAGTCTTATTTATTTTTAAGATTGTAGCCACGAACTTTCATTTAAATTCTTAACTGGTAAACTTGATTTTGCCACTACATCACCAACTTTTGAGTTGTCTTGCCTTTTGACTCCTCACCGGAGAGCACTGACCGCATTTGTATATCCTGAGCTGGCCACAGGTCTGTCAATTTGGAACTTAGTCTGGAGCTGAGACCAAAAGAGGAGCCATTACAGCCGGTAGATACGAGCGGATTCTTCCTACCACAGTGGAGTGGGAGTTAGCTGGACGACTCTGAGGGTCCAGGAGGCTTTTGTGACACTTATCAAGTGTCTGAAATCCTGTGAGTATATTGACTTACACATATTGCGTGTCCTACCCCATTGATATTTGCACTATGTTGGCGCCTTCTTTTATCTCATTATCTATCTAGTTACTCGCCCTGGGTCACCAACAGGGATCGTTTGAAGAAGCTGCTTGCCACCTGTGACTTGGATATTATCCCTAAAGCATTCGAATACAATAGGATTTTGTGTTTGGGACTGTCTCATTTATATACCTCAATAACATCTTGTCCACTATATGACTCATACTTTGTATTTCATCGCTATATCAATTTAATCGCTAATGAGTTTTTTATAACGTATTATTAACGTATTATTACTATAATATCCTTTATTCATCTTCTTAGAAGCTATCACATCTGGTTCCAGTCTCTTAACAATTGTTTTATTATAGTCACTTATTTAGTTAACCCCTTTTTTTTTTATAAATATATATATAGCAGTCATTTGACCGTTGGCGCACTGATTATCTTTTTATATTTTTCTGATTGTCATCAATAAATGATTATGTCCAGATGATATGTGATACATACATGTGTTTTATAATGGATATATACTGGTATTTGCACAATTGTTGCTGGTTATATACATTTATATGTATAGGTCCCATCTAAACATGAAAATTCTTGATCTAACTAAAACTTAGAGCTGAAGGAACATTCTCATTGCTGGCCAGTTTTTGGGAGAGGCTATTGTGCGACCCCCATCTACAGTCTTTCCCAATATTTATTGGTGAGGAGCAGGCAACACTAACTTCCTGCTCTCTAGAAAAACATGATTTTCACAGATAGTTTGCAGCAAATGTGACAAGATAAATAATGAATAGACATTGTGGGCTAGATTACAAGTTGAGTGCAAAATATTGCTTCCTTAAAAGCGATATTTGCGCTCAATTTAGTGATACCAGCGCACACATATGTGCACTGGTATTATAAATGAGGTGCAATGTGAACGCAACCTTGCGTTCCCATTGCACGGAAGCATTGTGCTCATGAGAGCACACTTGTATAGGATCCAAAGGGACCCTTGTTCTCATGCGAGACACAGCATGAGAACTAGCGCAGCGAAGAGGGTAAGTCGCGCAGCGATGGGCAGCAAATATAAATATATATGAATATATACATATATACAGTATATATGTGTTAATATGTGTATATACACATAATAACACATAAACAGTACATACATATTTACAGGGAACACACAGTACCCATAGACTGCAATGTAAAGGTACTTTTCAGTGCCATTTTGTTTTTCAAACACCCCACAGCCGCCAACTTTAGCCCCCAAAAACTGTCCAGTGCAGTTATTTATTTATTTTTTAAAAGATACTATATATTTTTTTAAAGGGCACTACACATTTCTTGGAGGGGCACATTTAAAAAAATATATATTTTTTAACGCTAATTGCTGCCGCAAGCTTGCAAGAGCAATAACCAGCCATTTGTAATGGTTGGTTATTTTTTGTGCGTCAGCAAATTTGCCAGTTTAGAGGTACGCTATAAATTAGTCCTCCACTTATAATCTAGGGCTGTATTTTTTATTTTTACTATTTTATTGAGATATAAAAAAAACTAATAACATGAAAATAATGAGCAGTAGAATTAAAAACTGAAAATTCTGACAGAAAAAAGCATATCTAAAAACAGAGGGAAAGTAAAATGATAATGTGATACATTCTGTTTGTCGGTGTATGCCGCTGTGTTGTGTCTTGTTTTTTACATCAATGTTGACATTTACCTCTTACCACAATATCTCATCCGTCATATTTAATCTGCTTATCTTATTGCAACATAACAGGTATCTATTTTGACTCTACTCTTCAATATAAGATAGATTTATTCTTCCATTTGTGATTAGTGGTCATGGTTATACCCTGCTGGCTGAAATTGTTTTGTTGTTAATGTCATTTCTGGGTTTACCTTTGCCCATTTGTTGCTTTTATGCCTGCTGTTCAAGCTTACCGTTGTCATATGATGCTTGTTGTGTTTAATATTCTGGTACTCCAAGTTTATACCAAGTTGATTCATGTGACAATAAGTTTGTCATAAATTATTGGAGACATTTCTGGAAACATATATAGAAAGGGTCAAACCAAAGTCTTATTGTAGGCATAATTGTGTGAATTTAAAATGGGTTTAAATGTAGAAGAGGAAATGCATAGACATGCCTTTCAAAGGACACTACTCATTTTTTTCTATAATTCAAAAGAAAAATATGTGTTAAAAGCTGTTTAGAATAAAATTGAACCTAATACAGCTGCATCAGTTGCTTATTGGAATGACTATGAGCTTATTACCTAACAGCTAATGAGACTCAGCAGGAAATGCACAACCGATACTGCTACATTATTTTCAAGTTACATTTAAACAGGTTTTACTACAAAAAAATGTTCAGGCAAAAACATTAACATGTGGAAAAGTCTCTTTTTTACATTTACAATGTATTCAAACAATTTGAATACATTATGCATTTAACTAACATGGTTGCTACAACAAATACATTTTTCCGCCTCTCCTGAAGAAACATTCACAACCAGAAAAAGAAATAGAAAGTCACATTATATGTACCTGGGTCTGCAAATACTATAAGCAAAACAGTCAGCAATGCAAGCTAAATTTTAAATGGACACTATACTAAACAAATTAAATGTAAGTATAGGTAGATATAATAAGCAATTCAGTCCTAGGGGTCAATTTATTAAAGTCTGTCTGACATGATTACGCTGTAGCGTATCATGTCCGCCAGACATCGCTGAATGCGGACAGCATACGCTATCCATATTCAGCATTGCACGAGCAGTTCTAGTGAACTGCTTGTGAAATACCGCCCCCTGCAGATTTGGGGCCAATCAGCCACTAGTAGGGGATGTCAATCAGCCCGATCGTATAGGATTGGGTGGATTGATGTACGCAGCTATAGACCGCTGCTTCTTAACTCCTGTTTCTGGTGAGCCTAAATGCTCACGTGGAAACAGGGTGAATTGGCCCAATTTGGTCAATAATAGATTGACCCCTTACAATCAAAAAGGTATATTCAAACAAAAGCATAAATAAGAAAAAAAGACAACAAAACTGTGCAAAATATAAATAAAATTAGATCATTAATTAGTGACAGTCAGGTAAAAAAAAAATAGCAACAGCAATATTTCAGGTATTATAAGATACTATGTCATACTAAAGGCCATATGGCCTAGATCCTAAATGGCCCATCATGGAAACAAAGTCTAGCAATGGCAGGAATCTACTTTTTGCACCATTTTAGCAGCCTCAACAAACCTATGTTGATATTATTAGTTATTGTGTATCTTTCTAATATTAAGGACATATTAATTTATTTTACATCAGCTTACATCAATCGTGTTAAATTCAAGCGATAAAGTGTTAACATTTTTGGTTTTAGTTTTGTACCTGAATTACATACTTAACTTTTTTGTTTTACAATTGCACAGAAATTTCCTCAGGCGTTAACCTTTTACCCTACCACCATTTTCATTTAACATATAGTAACCTGACCATTTTGCAGCTTTCCACTCTGATAAATTCAGTGGCAGTAGACACATATACAATTTACTATTTCAATCTCTATATTAATTGATTTGTGTAGATTGTAACTGCTGTCCAACAATATTTTATTCATATGTTTCTAGAATTTATTTTTAAATATAACAAGTATTGCAAAGTTTTAAGCAAATATTAATTGGTTTGTGCTTGTATTTCTTCTAATTTAACATTTAGTTTCTCTGTTTCCTTACATTTTTTGTGGACATTAAGGGCTAAATTTATCAATCACTGACATACAGGGATGGACAAATTCGCCCCTATCAGCCCGACTTCCCCTCTGGTATGCAGCAATCTGCTGCCCGCATTTACCATTGCACATAAGCCCTTCTTTGCGCTTGAGTGCAACCCCCCCTCCTGCCCGTGCACAGCCAATCATGCGTGGGCATGAGCTGTCAATCTCCCCTAAGAGGTGGAGAACAGCATCTGTTTAATAAATCGTGACTGCGGGTTTGTTTGTGTGAACCTGCAGTCAAAGTGGAGAAAAGGGCTTGATTAATCTAGCCCAAAGTATTATAGCTCATTTGTTCAGGAAAAATTGGTCTTTATGTTAGATTCTGCTATTATTTTTTAATGTATAAACTAAACTAAAGATTCAAGTGTTCTGAACACTAATGAAAGTAGTTCAGCAACTCTACCTTTCAGCATCTGCTTTATTTCCCATTGCACAAAAGATTTTTACATTTTCAGATTCTGACTATTTATAAAAAGAAATGCAATTTATAAGCTGACAGTTGTGAAGACTGACATTTGAGTCATTACTATCTTCTTATATTATTAGCCGTAAAGGTTGATTCATCTGCAAGAGTTTAGAAGCATTATGGCTTGGGAATCCTACTGTATTGAAAGTAAATTGGGTTATGTATTATGCTATTTGACTGAACTGATGAAGATGGAAGAAATTGCCCCATGTCAATTTAGACCAAACTAAATTTGACAGAGCTATTAACCTTTTCTTATTCTTATGAAAATGTATGTTGGCACTCAAAGGTGAGCTTGTGTCAGCCATAACATTTGAAAAGGTGTTTATTATTGATCATATAATATAACTGTAATAGAATCCCAACTGAATATATGACCTTATAAAAAAAAGGGTTTTTTTTCTTGTGACTACGCAGGCTAAAACTGTGGTAACATTTCATATATGTTATGTCCATAATCAAGTAGTTGAAAAAGAAAATAATACTTTTTAGATGCAGTCAAAAGAAAAATTCACTGCAGATCGATGTCAATTTCTACAACATGTATTTTAACATGACAATCAATATCAATAAACTATAACATTTGATACTTTTCAGTAAGTGGTTTTGCAAAGGCACAGGGGCATGACACAGGGAGGCCCATTTATCAAGCTCTGTATGGAGTTTGTGGGCCTGTGTTTCTGGCGAGTCTTCAGACTCGCCAGAAACAGCAGTTATGAAGCAGCAGTCTAAAGACCGCTGCTCCATAACCTGTCCGCCTGCTCTGAGCAGGATCGGGTTGATTGACACCTCCCTGCTGGCGGCTGATTGGCCGCGAGTCTGCAGGGGGCGGCGTTGCAATGATGAATACGGAGAGCGTATTGCTGTCTCCGCATTCAGCGATGTCTGTCGGACCTGATCCGCACTGTCGGATCAGGTCCGACAGACATTTAATAAATAGGCCTCTAAGCATTTGTATTGTTTCTCAGAATGTTATAAGAAATACATGGTATAAAAAAAAAAAAATCTGAGACTCTTATCTATAAAAATGTTCCAGTAGTGAGCAATAGTAATATACGTTCTGCTCTGTATAATGATTTTTAGGATAGATAGATAGATAGATAGATAGATAGATAGATGGATAGATAGATAGCTAGATGGACCTGTATTCTAATAAAAGGCTCCCCTGCATTAGGATTGTACACATTATGTACACACCTATGTATAGATTGGCTGCTATGGTAGTTCCGGCCCTGTGGGGCATTTTACATATCGCAACAATGTGCAATATAGGGTAGCACAAAATCTGGTATTACAAGTCAATGATAACAAAATTCTTACCAGAGACTGTTAGTGTGGAGACCTGAAGTAAAATGTTATAATCTATCACAATAAAGTATTTCACTCATACTGTATGTACATACTGACCATGAAATATATGTTTATTATTAAAATAATTGTTAAAACAGTGATTTAAATTATAGATATGTGCATTTGTTTAGTTAAGAATGCAAATTTGTTAACAAAATGCGGATATTCATTTCGTTTACACAAAACGAGCATCTCAATAAATGCACCACAAAATTTAAAGAAAGCAAATAAATAGTGATGAAATTCATCCCTATTCATTTGTTTCCTTTAAATTATCTTAAGGCTTACAAATACTTACTTTTCCCCATTAAAAATACTTACGTCTAGCATGCTGGAGAGCAGCGCTAATCACGAACAATGTTCACAGAGCTCCGGATCACACTAATATGAGGGTTGGCACGACGGATCTTGCACTAAAGGCAAAGGTCCTCCAGCGCCGTAAAGATAAGTATGTAATGCGTTTCAACAAAATGCAAATGTTGAACTAATATTCAGTATTAATTTAGTTTAATATGACACAAATACCAAATAGCACAGCAGGCAAACATTTGGAAAACTAAATTTTCTGAAAGATTCATCCGAACCTAATTTTTTTTACCCATGCACAGGTCGAGTAAAAAACAAGCACTGGGAAGGGCTCAAACGTGTATATGTACGTGTGTGAATTTGTATGTGTGTAAGTATATATGAGTATGTATATTTATTTGAACATAGGGATGTGTGCACAAATATCAACTATATCCAAATATCTTAAATGTTTAAATATTCTTCAATCAAGGGTATTCCCTTTCCAAACATGCTCCTGCAACCAACAAAAGAAAAAAAGAAAAGATAAAAAAGGGAGAATTCAACTTTCTATGACAAAAATATGTATTATTATTATTGTGTCATCTTTAGATACAAAAATACTCATGGAATAAACAGAGGCTTAATATAAAACAATTATTGACACAATTAAACTAAATTCTGTGAAATATTGAATGACTTACAGAACTTTAAAAAAACAATAATTCATTTTTCAGATTGATAAGCATTTATAAATACTTCAATATATTTTATCAATCATCATCCTTAGAAGAAAACCATAATATGTGCATATTTATATATTGTATTATGAAACAAATACAATGGTACTGAAATGTATTCATTACACAGTTTATAATATTAAAATAATAAACAATACTACATGGTAAAATAATGTATTACCTTTATACTGTATATATATATATATATATATATATATATATATATATATATATATATATATATATATATATATATATATATATATATATATATATATATATATAGATATATATATAGAGTGGAAACTTAAGTGGTAAAATATCTGTATAAAAGGGTATTTTCGCACTCTTTCATGGTGTCTTTGAAGGCTTTTAGCAGCCAACCAACAAATAGGAAAAGGTGAGGGGTGGAGGGATATTGACAGAGGATCATTCAGGGTGGGATAATTGCATCTCTTCCCTAACTTCTTTCCGACATATTGCGCAATTGTACATATGCATTGGCTGCATGCAGGTAGGCAGACTTAGTAAGGTCAGTGGAAAGACTAGTAGGATTATATGCTAATCAGTAATGTTACTAATGGAGGGGCATCAATGCATTCTCTTACCCAGGCAGCATAATATCTTGAGCCGGCCCTGCAAGGCATCTTAAATGCATGTTAAGGAGCATATAGCTACTATGGAAAAGAGTAATCTAAAAAATCTACTCAAAGTGTTTTCTGTTGCAATGTTGAATTTTTTGTGTGCAAAGAAATAAGACTCAGGGGGGTGGAGTTAACCGCTGATTAGAGAGGAAGCACTTGACGAGAGTTCCAGGCTTCAATTAATATAATATATGCTTTAATCCCTATTTTTGGGGCAAATAGTGGGATGTATTAGGCTATCCAACTAGTCTCTCTTGTCTACATCCACCTTTTGTCGGCACAGTGATTTAATGCCACTTACTCAGGATCTCCTCACCCACCACCTAGCAACCCAAGACACAACTGCTGAGAACAGCGGGCCATCGCTCGCCTAGCTCCGGAGGGTCGGGGCTCTGCTCCGGAGCTCTAATGAACAGGAACTGCTGAGGTGTGACTGTCGTAGCAGTGCATATTCCCGCATGAGGGCTTGGTGAAGACAAGGGGAGCTCCACCTTACCTGAAAGGCCCCGCCACATGCCAGATCACAATTGTTGCTGGAGAGGCTCCATACCTATGAGCAGATCTATCGGAGGAGAGAGACGGCTGTTGGGAAAACTGTAAGGCGCCCCAGGTACATAGGGAGCCACTTGCCAACCCGGAGATTCTCTGTACCCTATTTGGCGCGAAGCGCGGCCATCTTGTGGCCTCCTGTGAGCTAGAAGCTACTGCCTGTGCCTGCGTGGCCCTGACCAGTGAAAACGGCACTGAAACCTCTCCTGCTCTCAAGGCATCATCTATCCTACTTATTCTCAGGAGATATTGACACAGCTGGGAGCAATCCTTATCCAGCCCAGCAGCAAGGACGCTTCTCATTTCTGAGGTGGCTCTGGTGGGGCCCCCCTGGGCCTGCAACACTCACAAGTGCTGTGGTCTCTGTGGTGCCTACTCCTTGGAGGTCCTGGGTGAGAATTATATCTTTTACCTCTTTATATCCGGCCCCAGCTTTCCAACACACAATTTTCCCACAATGACTGCCTCTATCTAAGTGCCCAGGCCACTCCACATTATCTACTTATTCTCTTGTAGAGGGATACAGTTGGTTAATTGCTTGTGGCTTACTTATTCCTAAAGCTGTGCCCCATTGCCATTATTAGGCTTGCTGTATCCCTCCTAGCTCCTAAACTCTGTGCCAGTTTTCTACTTGGGCTCCATCTGTACTGTGGGTTTCATGCGCACACAGCTGCAAGAGGGCTCCTATTCACATATCAGGGCGCCCCAAGGCCTCATCAGGAGCTCTGCCCTCCCCACCTCTTAAGCTTGGGTGGTCACGACACTGTAAACAGTGTGGAAGCACTCTAGGGGCCCCTTCAAAAGCAATGCTACCAGCTAGCCATCATCCACATAAGGCAACCTTTTACTCCTATCCCCTATTGGGGGATCTGTAACCTTAAGCTCTCTCCTAGCCTGGACTTGCGATATTCTCATCTGGGACACCTAGGGGCCCTCATTTGCAACCACACTTTTTCTTGGAGTCTCCAGAGGTGAATTTTTCTATAAGAAGTCCCTATTAGTGGTTGCTATACAGGCAGCCCAGGACTCAGTATTTCCCCTATAAAGGTGCTCGCATATTCTAATAGCTGCTGCATCAGCTGAGGTGTCTTTGAGTAGTTAATTCAAAGTGTAGTGTAATTTCTCTGCATAGCTTAAATTTTATTCTCATATTTCCTTTTCATTGTAGGTACATTTGAAGGTTTACTGTATTGTTCCACTACTTGCTTAGACCTCCTGCAAACCCTTCCTCTACCTCCCTGCTCCCACCCAGCTCGTCTGGGTGGGTCATATCCTCTCTCCTTTTCCCCTTCCTTCGGGTCGTATCCCCTTCTTCCCAGAGGTGGGGGCGGAGACCTGGAGCATAATTGTGTCAATTTTCATGCTTCCTCTCGTGTACTCTCATTTATATGTTATATTTGTTAGCGCTGTCCTGCCTTCCCTCAGGTCTTCGAAGGATAATTGTCCTTTTTCTTTTAGAATCCTGGTGGGAATCTTCTCATGCCTGATGTGGAAAGCAGGATATCGTGAAGGTCAAATTGGTAGCCCTATCTATTCAGCATGTGTGTACACTAGTTTTTGGCTAATGCTTCTCTTGACAGGCTTGTTACTCATCTATGTAATTGTTTCATAAATCCTGCTTCTCCTGAATGCCAGAGTATTTTCCACCCGAGGGGTGAGCTTCTTCTCCTAACCTGCTGCAGTCCATCTCTTGGCAACAAAATGCTTCTTTTAGGTAAGAGACAATCCAAATCTCAACTGAAGCCCAAGAAGACAGTTCTTGACCACTTCTCGCTCTCGGTCCAGCATGGGTCCACCAAGTCAGCCTCCAGCCAAGCAGACCAGGACTCCCACGATGAAGGTTCTAGTGCCAACTCTAGCGTGGTTTCTCCTAAATATATCATGGAATCTACCATGCAGAAAAGCTAGCTGACCAGACGTTATCCATCACTCAAGAGATACATCACAGCTCAGCTGAGCTGCGAAAAGATATTTCCGAGATTGGCGAACGTGTCAACACCTTAGAGCGAAAGCAAGATGACCTGGCCACTGACCACACAAACCTTCTTTCGTACTCTGAAGCCCTGGCTGACCTGATTGTGGAATTGGAATACAAGCTAGCTGACCTTGAGGACAGGTCCCGCAGAAGCAATATTAGATTTAGAGGTATACCTGAAACAGTATTGCCTACTGAGTTGCAAGCCTTCCTCTCAGATCTCTTTAAGGAACTATTATGCTCTTTTGAAATGGAACCCAACACAATGTCCCACCGGGCCCTTAGACCCAGATCACTCTCATCTGACAAACCAAGGGACGTAGTTGTATAATTTCACAGCTACAGCCTCAAGGCCCCCCTCTCTGAAAGATTCAAAGAGATCCAATTGCTACAAGACCTTTCTCAACATTCCCTCCAGCAGAGGAGACTGTTCTCTCCGGTAACAGAAGAGAAAATATCAAACACCATTGGGGTATCCCAATTTGAATAGTAGTCACCAAGGACAACCAGACCCACATGGTTACCAGCCTCAGTCAGGGCTTCTGTCTTCTGGAATCCTGGGGTCTACGTCCACCCGCAAGCAACTCTCAAGCACCTACCCAGACCAAGCTTCGAGCCTCTGCTCCAGAATGGCAGGTCAAGGAGCAACGGCCAAAAAAACCAAAGAATCAGCTTTTGCTACAAGACTCTGCCTCCTGACCAATCACGGGCTGATCAGGCTATTGCCCTTACAGTTAGTGCCTTACGGGTAAGCGTTCCTGTTACCCATCAAAATTTCATGTGTTTTGTGGACTGTTTCAAGCCCATGACTGTTGCACTTTATGCTGAAACATTTGTTTTATAGTATGTGTTACTTGCACTTTACAACATGTTATTGTTATTGTTCATCTTTATGGGTTACACCACTCTGACCTTATTGATACTCCTTTAAAGCTCCCCCCCCCCCCCAATTTAGCATGCACCGCAGGCCCCTTCTGGTGGACTACTTTCACCACAAATTCCCTCTTTATGTTTCGGTCACATTATCTTGAACTGTATGTATTTCCTCATGTTTCTCCCCTCTCCATCCCTCCCTCCCCCTTTCCCCTGGCAGGCCCTGGACTTTGCAACCCCTTATTTAGTTGCTAATGGCAATAAAATTACATTCCTCAAACACAATGTTAGGGGCCTGAATTCACCAGGCAAGCGTAGCGTTTTTCTTAGGTCTTTCTCCCACCTGAATCCCTGATGTGGTTCTCCTCCAGGAGGCACACTGGAAGGAACCAATACCCCTAGGTTATTCTCCAAACACTATACTAAGGTTGAATTTGCCTCATTCTCCTCCAAGGCTAGGGGAGTGGCCATTCTGTTCCACAGATGACTTGCATTTGAGACTCTCTTCATTGAAAGGGACCCCCAAGCAAGATATTTAACTATAAAATGTAAAATTAACCAGAAGCTATATACCCTAGTCTCCATATACCTCCCTAATACCGGCCAATGCAAATGCCTCCATAAAATCCTGAAGATAGTCGATAAATATAAACAGGGCAGGGTAATCATAGGGGGGGATTTTAATCTGGTCTGGGACCCCCTTTTGGATAAACAAATGAGCAAAGCCAGACCAGGGGCTACAGTTAAAGATCACCTCTCCCATAATTTCAGATCCCTCATGATGAAATACGGTCTCTACGATACCTGGAGAGCCTTCCATTTACAGGACAAAGACTTCACACATTACTCACATGCACACTCATCTTATTCCAGGCTCAACTACATCTTCTCCCAGGCCCAGACCTTAGACCTAGTTAAATACGTTAAAATCCATGTTTGTCCATGGTCGGACCATGACCAGGTCTCCCTTGTGCTCAGAAACCTGATGACAAACCCTTGTCACCACTATAGGGGGCGCAAATAGACCAGTTGGTCCAAATGACACTATAAAAAACAATACGATTGTGTCAGTATTAATCAATATTTACAATGCATATATAATGCTATAACTTATCAGTCCATAAAGTGCTCAGTCTCTGTTGATAAGATCTCCACTTAGACTTATATTCATAGGTGTCTTTATCCTCAAATCACGGCTGCTCCTTCCCAAAGAAAGCTCAAAAACAAATCTGTAGTAGTGCAAAAAAACACAGAAGGGCGCTTCTAGTGTGATATAGTACAAGAAGTATACATATATACAATGGCAATAGACAGGTACTCACAAGTGTGGCAGCACTCACTCATGCTTAGTGGCACCTACTGGGATCTCTCAGTGTCCCAGCTCACTGTTCTTTGGCTTCCACACACCTCTGGCAGGGGCGTTGTCGCCAACCGCAAATAAACTGGCTCTCAGTCAGGTTAAAAGTATAAAATCACTTTTAATAAGAACAGTTAATAACACAGTGTACAGAAGTAACCACTATGTGTTAAAATCCAGCAACTAGTTCCTCAGCTAACACGCTGTTTCTTCAGGCATCGATTGCTGCTCCTCTCTGTTGGAGAGCTTGCAGTTTGCCAGGTGACTCCCTCCACATTTGGTGGGGATGCCCCAGAGTCAGTGCTCTAAGGACCAGGGTATTCACCACATTAACTAGGCTAGGCATTCACCTTATTAGGTCCCCCGAAACAGCCCTGCTCCATATTGGCCTTCACCCTCTCCCGAAGCCCCAGAGTTTTTTATGCATTTATTTATTTACTGTTACTAAGTTAGCCATAGCCAGAAGTTGGAAAAAAGACAAGCCCCCGAGTTGGAATTCCATCTTGGATATCGTGGCCTATATTAATTCAATGGAAAGGTGCATCTTCTTCACCCTCAATAAAATAGATCTTTATGAATTTATATGGGGAGACTGGGTAGCCCTATTGCGGCCCAATTGGCAACCCGCTGCTTCATTGTAACACACTCACTTATTTCCCTCTTCACTTTGATACTCTTGGATTATATTCTGGGGCCTGCCCCCCCCCCCCTCTTCCCTTCCTATCCTCCCTCCATTTAATGTTTATTTGTTTCCTATGATTCTCCAATTTTGGTACCTCCGGCCTCACTGTAGGCCTTATTTTGACACTTTGCAAGTGTTATTCTGTGTTGACTTATTTTTACAATAATAAAGCTTTTTTTTTTTTTTTTTTTTTTAAAAAAAGAAATAAGACTCAACAATGTGCAAAGGCCTTGAAAAACCACTTGTTAGCTATATTTTTAAATTAATTAAAATAGCTTTAAACTTGAAAACGCAGCAATAATCCCTCTGAAGCAATTTGCACATCTCATTTTATTGACTGAAATGGTACCCAAAGCTTATTGTCATAATAATTTATAATGACATAGCCAGCTATTGTCATAGGCCAGGGGTTTTCGAACCTGTACTCAGCCCTCAGTAACAGGCCAGAATTTCAAGATATCTGAATAGGAGCACAGGGGAAATAATCAGTTGATTAGTAAACTTGGTTAGTAATCTGCTCTCACCCAATGTAATCCTGAAAATCTGGCCTGTTAGGGAGGTTACTGACAAAACCCCTGTCATACGCTGAAGTGCTGTGTGGGTCTACTGTATTGCTTTTAAACGCATCACATCTTGAAATATGGTAGAATAAAGCTCTCCTATTGGTTTTGTCTTGATATGGAGAGTGAGCTTTTTAATTTACGTTTTTGGCTAGTGTGCAGGTAACTGTTTTCTCTTGCTTGTAAAAAGTAACAGTTTTCTCTTCCTTGTAAAATGTGGCTATGAGGCCAAATTATCAAAAGACTGCTGCTCCATAACTTGTCCGCCTGCTCTGAGGTGGCGGACAGAAATCAACCCAATCGAATACGATCGGTTTGATTGACACATGCTGCTAGCGGCTTATTGGCCGCAAATCTGCAGGCGGCGGTATTGCACAAGCAGTTCTGGTGAACTACTTGTGCAATGATGTCGGCATTTATCGATGTGCAGTGGACATGATATGCTACATCGTATTATGTACGCTCGCACTTTGATAAATATGACCCTATATTTAGTTTTTGACATATTTGTGCAGATATTTTTTTTCTATTTCTTTTACAAAATGTAGACAGTATTACTTAGCAGATTCCCACCTGTTTGACCCTGAAAAGGTAAATTGGATGAGGTTTAAATTGGCAAACTGTTATTTACATTAGATATGTTCTACATAGGTTGCAGAGACAACCATAGGTATATTGGTGCACAAGATAAATTATATTAAATGCATCACATAGAGTAAGACTCACCTATGGGGATTGCCTTTACACTGACAGGTGAGCTAATATGCTTTGGCAGATACACGTATACCCCGCTTTACAGCGCTTCACTTTACAGCTCTTCGCTAATACAGCGCTTTGTGGAGCTGAAGTTCAACCTTCAAGGATTTTGAAACAGTGCTGTAATCATCGTGAGATTGCGAGAAAAGTGACTGGCACCATTTTGTTATGCTAAGTTCACTCTGTTTACAGCATTACAGCGCAATCTGTGTCTCAGTGTTATAGTCTGGCAAATTTTACTACAGTAATTGTCACTATTTTACAGGTACAGTATTTATTGAATACTGTGCTGAGCTAGTGTTAAACTAAACATAGCAATATTGAACCTTTAATATAAGTTAGTTTAAACATGTTTTCAAGTTTTTAAACACACTGGCAAGTGAAAAGAAAGCTAAAACTGTCTTGTTTCACTTTAAGGCGGTTTTCACTTTACAGCGGAGCTCCGGTCCCTAACCCGCTGTATGAGTGGGGTATACCTGTATATGATACCAAGAACCTTTTTTCATTTATGTTTAGGGACAGTGATCAGGTAATTGTTTTGTCTTGCTTTTAAAATGTAGTTAATGTTTGTACATGCAGCAGCCCATTATGAGTGGGATTTGTGTGACCTATATTAATCCAAAGTTGTATACACCACATACAGCAACTTTCCTGGTTTGTCTATAGTCAAGTAAAATTAACTTTAACAAAGATGTGAGATAAAATCCCCTTGACTTATCTTCCAGCACAAGAACTGAGCAGATGGGGAAAAAAAGAGATTAACTGAAAAAAAGAGAGTAAATGAAAAATGAAATGACCTGATATACTTTAATGTATTCCAGCGTAGACCCATAACACCTAAATATTAACAAAAACTACCCTTCAAAAGCTGGCAATTCAGCATTTGAGTGAGATAATTATAGTGTGTGTATTATTTATAAGATATTTTTTGATATATGCTGCTAAAATATAAAAGAATAATGGATCTGGCCAGTGGAGCATAGTTCACAAATCACTTTTTGAACATTAATTAACATAGCATATTCTATACAAAGAAGTGTATAGAAAACAAAGTAATTCATATAAATGCAAGTTTTAAATAGCAACATTTAAATGATTTTGAATATTTTTTAAATAGTTTCAAATTTCACAGTAATTATAGTAGCTTAGTAGATAGGTCCAACCCCATCTATACAAATAAATGTAAATCTCAGCACAGGTCTTCAATATAAACAAAGAGCTACACAGAACTATATTAACAATAACAGTTCCATTAACACCTGATATTAGTATCCAATGAAAAAAAAGAATCTTAATAGATTATAAGATATGTTCTAAGGAAAGCATAGCATTACAATGGTCAATATAGGAACTGCTCTCAATCTTCTTGTATTTATTTGTAACATGACCTGTAAATACCCACTTCTGGCCACAGTATTTGTAGTCCTCTCCTTAACAGGACGTGCAGTCACTAGAGGCAGGTGAGGCAGAGCTGCTCCTGTCATATGGGGGGGGGGGGAAATAAATATTGCTTTAAAAAAAAAGAAGCTACATGTTGTGCAATGGAGAGGCATAAGCAGGTCTGCTGCCCTTCATTGAACAACATGCTTGTCCCTTTTGACTATGAGCTCACAAGAGCTGCGCCACCCATTGGTGGACGGTGTTTAAGCTAGTGCATTGCGCGACCCATAAGTGCCCATTTGAGGCTGCTCTATAGTGGCCTCTTTGGGACTGTCCCAGGGAGCCAATTAGCTCCGGTCACGAGACAACATGACCGGAGTTGCTGTCCGTCACTGAATCACGTGACTTGCAGTGGGAGGAGTCACAATGACACAGATGGAGTGGTGGGAGGGTGAACACCGCACTGAACATGTTAATTTTAGTGTTCACAGTGGTAAAAGTAGAGGGTGGCCTGCATGCAGCATGTAAGTAGATCTCCTAATAAATATGATGCATATTGCGCTGTAAAGATGTGAATTTCACTTGTTGTGCAGTTGGCATGGTGTTTTTCTAGTGTGTGTCAAGTTGTGCTGCAAAGGGACAGTCAACCCCTTTCTAAGAGTTTTGTTACAAGACAAACCTTTCTAGTCTTTCTGTGTACTTTATGAGTAGCCTGGGACTGGGCTGGCTCTAAGGGGCGTGTGATGTTTATCATATGCTGGCTTCAAAGATCTACTACTCACAAATAAGCTGGCACTAGTACTAAAGCATATACACTGCTAATATATACAGCAATAACTAGTAGTAGATAGAAGATTTTATTCTGTCTGGGTTAGGGGCGTATTCTTTATCATTTTGACAGTATTGTGTCATGACTTGTGATTATGGTGTTAATATACTGTGATTCTCTATTTCTGAGATTTTACAGTGGTGTTCAGACTACCTTTGCTTTTGTGTTAAACTCACGACCTGCTGAAGTAATTCACTGCCTGTCTTTAAAATGCAGGGGGGCTAGACTTTCAACACTAATTTCAGTGTGTGAGAGGTTTGTTCTGTGTTGACGATCTTATGCCCCTCCCCCTCTTGTCCTGTGGTTTTATCTTCTTGGAGACCTCACAAATCAGGCACATTCTGACAGGCAGTGCTATTTCAGTGTGGCTGCTTGAGCAGGAGAATAGACTATTGTGATGCTGCAGTGTTCAACAATTTCAGATGCATCTTAGGGGCATATTTATCAAAGCATCAACTGAAAATACGCTTGAATTCCGCATCGTATTTGTGGCGAGATTAATCCGCCGTAGTTATCAAAATCGGCAAATGTTGAAATTTGTGACGCTCCTGCGATCTCAATCCGATGCAGATTGATGCTTGCTTCATTACAGATGTTTCGAATTCAGATTCAAATCTATTTGACCCTTTTCCAAATTTATCAAACATTTAACAGGTATACGGTTGCGTCTATTCTGACGCAGCATACCTAGTTTTCAATACACCACCCTTGAGGCCGCGGATGCCATAGAAATCAATGGGAATCTGAAAACACAGAAAGCTTATGTTCGATGCTGCAAGAGAATGAAGTATATTACATAATAAAGTAAATTAGAAACTCTATTAAAATTGTATACCCTTTCTAAATCAAACAATATTATTGCTCCACATTTGGTGCACAAGTAAATATAGGGATACAAATCAAAAATACATTACTAATTATGGAATATGTTAAAAATGTGTATCTCATTACAAAGCAAGGGGACAATATTATTTCTCCAAATTTGTTGAAACGTTTTGCCCCAAACTTGTTGCACTAGTAGATATAGAGATAAAAATAAAATAAATACACAACATAATATAGCTAACTTCCTCTTTATTTTTTTGTGAAAAATCTATGTGCACCATGTTTAAGCCATGTAATACAAGTCACACTCTCCACTTCACATCAATTTTGACGCAACATTTTTCACACCAATTATGACGCAAACTCCTAAACAACCTACACACTAGTGAATTTTTCAACCACTTTTGATTGGAATATGCATAATCACATAATTTATGACATCAGCCAATCTGCTTCAAACATGCATTTTAAACTATCACTAACGAATCAAATTGCTTGATACCTGTGTCATTGATCACTCATCAGAACTTGTAAGTGCCATTTGTTACATTGTGTATTATACTTTGAAAGTATGTATATGTGAAATTAGTATTAAAGATAAACATTGATGATGACTTTAGGACACACAGTGTAATATTTTAGACAATGGTTTCAAAATTTGAATTGATGTTTGATTCAATATAATCTTAAGGTGATAGTTCAGAGGGATAGCTCACCTAACATTAAACTGTCATGATTCAGATACAGCAGAAATTAAAATCACCTCTTTACTGTCATGCTATTTTCAGTGAATTCAGGAGGGGTTACACAGATACAGAGAGAAAACTGTCCCAGCTCTTAAAAAAACTATTGATTGCAAATAAATACATATGATATCCTGATGACATGCTATATTCGCAATTATTCCTGCACAGAATAATAATAAATTTACACTATATACATATAGTGGTATAAATAAACCAAGATATATGACAGACAACATTGTTTAGAACAAAAAAAGGAACTTAGGGCCATGTAAATATGTTTGCAAAAGATTTCTGACATAACACACACACACACACACACACACATATATATATATATATATATATATATACAGTATATACAGGTGAAACTCAAAAAATTAGAATATCGTGCCAAAGTTAATTTATTTTACTAATGCAACTTAAAAGGTGAAGCTAATATATGAGATAGACTCATTACATGCAAAGCAAGATAGTGCAAGCCGTGATTTGTCATAATTGTGATGATTATGGCTTACAGCTCCTGAAAACCCCAAATCCACAATCTCAGAAAATTAGAATACTGTGAAAAGGTGCAATATTCTAGGCTCAAAGTGTCCCACTCTAATCAGCTAATTAAGCTTATGTTCGATGCTGCAAGAGAATGAAGTATATTACATAATAAAGTAAATTAGAAACTCTATTAAAATTGTATACCCTTTCTAAATCAAACAATATTATTGCTCCACATTTGGTGCACAAGTAAATATAGGGATAAAAATCAAAAATACATTACTACTTATGGAATATGTTAAAAATGTGTCTCTCATTACAAAGCAAGGGGACAATATTATTTCTCCAAATTTGTTGAAACGTTTTGCCCCAAACTTGTTGCACTAGTAGATATAGAGATAAAAATAAAATAAATGCACAACATAATATAGCTAACTTCCTCTTTATTTTTTGTGAAAAATCTATGTGCACCATGTTTAAGCCATGTAATACAAGTCACACTCTCCACTTCACACCAATTTTGACGCAACACTTTTCCCACCAATTATGATGCAAACTCCTAAACAACCCACACACTAGTGAATTTTTCAACCACTTTTGATTGGAATATGCATAATCACATAATTTATGACATCAGCCAATCTGCTTCAAACATGCATTTTAAACTATCACTAACGAATCAAATTGCTTGATACCTGTGTCATTGATCACTCATCAGAACTTGTAAGTGCCATTTGTTACATTGTGTATTATACTTTGAAAGTATGTATATGTGAAATTAGTATTAAAGATAAACATTGATGATGACTTTAGGACACACAGTGTAATATTTTAGACAATGGTTTCAAAATTTGAATTGATGTTTGATTCAATATAATCTTAAGGTGATAGTTCAGAGGGATAGCTCACCTAACATTAAACTGTCATGATTCAGATACAGCAGAAATTAAAATCACCTCTTTACTGTCATGCTATTTTCAGTGAATTCAGGAGGGGTTACACAGATACAGAGAGAAAACTGTCCCAGCTCTTAAAAAAACTATTGATTGCAAATAAATACATATGATATCCTGATGACATGCTATATTCGCAATTATTCCTGCACAGAATAATAATAAATTTACACTATATACATATAGTGGTATAAATAAACCAAGATATATGACAGACAACATTGTTTAGAACAAAAAAAGGAACTTAGGGCCATGTAAATATGTTTGCAAAAGATTTCTGACATAACACACACACACACACACACACACACACACATATATATATATATATATACAGTATATACAGGTGAAACTCAAAAAATTAGAATATCGTGCCAAAGTTAATTTATTTTACTAATGCAACTTAAAAGGTGAAGCTAATATATGAGATAGACTCATTACATGCAAAGCAAGATAGTGCAAGCCGTGATTTGTCATAATTGTGATGATTATGGCTTACAGCTCCTGAAAACCCCAAATCCACAATCTCAGAAAATTAGAATACTGTGAAAAGGTGCAATATTCTAGGCTCAAAGTGTCCCACTCTAATCAGCTAATTAAGCTTATGTTCGATGCTGCAAGAGAATGAAGTATATTACATAATAAAGTAAATTAGAAACTCTATTAAAATTGTATACCCTTTCTAAATCAAACAATATTATTGCTCCACATTTGGTGCACAAGTAAATATAGGGATAAAAATCAAAAATACATTACTACTTATGGAATATGTTAAAAATGTGTCTCTCATTACAAAGCAAGGGGACAATATTATTTCTCCAAATTTGTTGAAACGTTTTGCCCCAAACTTGTTGCACTAGTAGATATAGAGATAAAAATAAAATAAATGCACAACATAATATAGCTAACTTCCTCTTTATTTTTTGTGAAAAATCTATGTGCACCATGTTTAAGCCATGTAATACAAGTCACACTCTCCACTTCACACCAATTTTGACGCAACACTTTTCCCACCAATTATGATGCAAACTCCTAAACAACCCACACACTAGTGAATTTTTCAACCACTTTTGATTGGAATATGCATAATCACATAATTTATGACATCAGCCAATCTGCTTCAAATATACATTTTAAACTATCACTAACAAATCAAATTGCTTGATACCTATGTCATTGATCACTCATCAGAACTTGTAAGTGCCATTTGTTACATTGTGTATTATACTTTGAAAGTATGTATATGTGAAATTAGTATTAAAGATAAACATTGATGATGACTTTAGGATACACAGTGTAATATTTTAGACAATGGTTTCAAAATTTGAATTGATGTTTGATTCAATATAATCTTAAAGTGATAGCTCAGAGGGATAGCTCACCTAACATTAAACTGTCATGATTCAGATACAGCAGAAATTAAAATCACCTCTTTACTGTCATGCTATTTTCAGTGTATTTCTTCCTTCTCTTGAATTTCTTTTTCAGTAAGAAATGATATCTTATATGCCAGCCCATTTTATAACACCTGTGTATGGGTGGTTTTTAAAACTAGATCAGGAGGGGTTACACAGATACAGAGAGAAAACTGTCCCAGCTCTTAAAAAAACTATTGATTGCAAATAAATACATATGATATCCTGATGACATGCTATATTCGCAATTATTCCTGCACAGAATAATAATAAATTAACACTATATACATATAGTGGTATAAATAAACCAAGATATATGACAGACAACATTGTTTAGAACAAAAAAAGGAACTTAGGGCCATGTAAATATGTTTGCAAAAGATTTCTGACATAACACACACACGCGCACACACATATATATATATATATATATATATATATATATATATATATATATATACACAGTATATACAGGTGAAACTCAAAAAATTAGAATATCGTGACAAAGTTAATTTATTTTACTAATGCAACTTAAAAGGTGAAGCTAATATATGAGATAGACTCATTACATGCAAAGCAAGATAGTGCAAGCCGTGATTTGTCATAATTGTGATGATTATGGCTTACAGCTCCTGAAAACCCAAATCTACAATCTCAGAAAATTTGAATACTGTGAAAAGGTGCAATATTCTAGGCTCAAAGTGTCCCACTCTAATCAGCTAATTAAGCCATAACACCTGCAAAGGGTTCCTGAGCCTTTAAATGGTCTCTCAGTCTGGTTCAGTAGGTATCACAATCATGGGAAAGACTGTTGACCTGACAGTTGTGCAGAAAACCATCATTGACACCCTACATAAGGAGGAAAAGCCTCAAAAGGTAATTGCAAAAGAAATTGGATGTTCCCAAAGTGCTGTATCAAAGCACATTAATAGAAAATTATGTGGAAGAGAAAAGTGTGGAAGAAAAAGGTGCACAAGCAGCATGGATGACCGCAGCCTGGAGAGGATTGTCAGGAAAAGGCCATTCACAAGTGTGGGGGACTTTCACAAGAGCCACCACACACAGACGGATCTTGGACATGGGCTTCAAATGTCGTATTCATCTTGTCAAGCCACTCCTGAATAACAAACAACGTCAGAAGTGTCTTACCTGGGCTAAAGAAAAACAGACCTGGTCTGTTGCTCAGTGGTCCAAAGTCCTCTTTTCTGATGAGAGCAAATTTTGCATCTCATTTGGAAACCAAGGACCCAGAGTATGGAGGAAGAATGGAGAGGCACACAATGTAAGATGCTTGAAGTCCAGTGTGAAGTTTCCACAGTCTGTGTTGATTTGGGGAGCCATGTCACCTGCTGGTGTTGGTCCACTGTGCTTCATTAAGTCCAGGGTCAACACAGCCGTCTACCAGGAGATTTTGGAGCACTTCATGCTTCCTTCCACAGACGAGCTCTATGGGGATGCTGACTTCATTTTCCAGCAGGACTTGGCACCTGCCCACACTGCCAAACGCACCAAAACCTGGTTCAATCACTGTGGGATTACTGTGCTTGATTGGCCAGCAAACTCGTCTGACCTGAACCCCATAGAAAATCAATGGGGCATTGCCAAGAGAAAGATGAGAGACATGAGACCGAACAATGCAGAAGAGCTGAAGGCCGCTATTGAAGCATCCTGGTCTTCCATAACACCTCAGCACTGCCACAGGTTGATAGCTTCCATGCCACGCCGCATTGAGGCAGTAATTGCTGCAAAAGGGGCCCAAACCAAGTACTGAGTACATACAGTATGCAGTGGAGGCTCCTCCATTTGAGCACATTCGCACGTGCCCCCCTCAGCCCCCCTCAGCATCCCTGAAGAAAAAAAAGAAAAAAATATATAATTTTTCCAATAGCCCCCTATTGAAAAAATTATATATTTTTTTACCCCCCAGAAAAAAAACTTATTTAATTTTTTTTTCAATTATTTAATTATTGCCATAATGTTTTACACAAATACAGAAATACAGTATTATTTTAGCTTACAAGATAATACACAGCCTGTCTGCCTGGCCCCTGTAGTAAATTTATCTATATCAAAGCCCTACCGCACGTGCGATAGCCTAAGCTATGGCACTGTGCTTTGCACAATCTAAAATAGCCTGCTGCGCAGCTCCCAGCCTCCCCATCCCCATACTTAGCTGTTCGCACACTTCAGCCTGTGCGAGGGGTGGGAGGTGTTAGAGCGAGACAGGCAGCAGGCCATCAGCAGCCAGTGTCAGAGAAGAGCTGCGTCATCACTCACAGTCACGTGATGACGCTCGACAAGCTCCTCCCAGCTCAACGGCGCGAAATCTCATTGCGGAGATAGTCGTTGAGCTGAGATGAGCTCAA
This sequence comes from Bombina bombina, assembly GCF_027579735.1. Classification (NCBI taxonomy): domain Eukaryota; kingdom Metazoa; phylum Chordata; class Amphibia; order Anura; family Bombinatoridae; genus Bombina; species Bombina bombina. Next base: position 568,343,897 of record NC_069503.1, read on the forward strand.
ACACTGTGTGTCTGACTGATACAGACTACAGAGTGATATAGAGTTGTTTTTGGCGAATAATATTGGCGACATTATTGAGAGATATACTCTCTAACTTGTTCATTGACTCATTCAATTTCTACTAATACACACACAACAGTGACTTTGTTGTGATTTTGTGAATAGTTGTTTACTAGTTTGAGGCAGCAGCAGGCAGGCTGAGGCAGGGCAGTTAATTTTAGAGATATTGAGTAGGGAGTGGAGTGGACTGAAGATATATTTTGTAATTTGTTTTAAACTTTAATTTAAAGTTAAGTTACTATATTACTACTAGTACAGTACTGTAGTACAGCATATTATTTTACACAGTCTGGACTGTCAGAGAGACCTAAGCAGCAGACTAGTTTTAATTACATTTACTAGTTGACCGTTGACGGCTGTCGCGGCTGCTGCTTGCTGTAACTTGTAATTATATTAATACTATAAAAATATTGTAGTTTAATTTTTTTCATACTTTTTTAAAAAGCACTTAACTGCTGCAGCCTGCAGATAGGCAGTAAACCTGCATATAGAAGTTATATATTTTATAACAACAAAAATAGTTACCTACAAGTTATCTATTTTATAACAGCAAAACTTTGTACCTACAAGTTCTATATTTTAGAACAGCAAAACTTTTTACCTACAAGTTATCTATTTTAGAGCAGCAAAACTTTTTACCTACAAGTTATATATTTTAGAATAGCAAAACTACTTACCTACAAGTTGTATATTTTATAACAGCTGCAAAGCTAATTACCTTCAAGTTATATATTAGCTAAAAACCGCCAAACTACTTGCCTACAAGTTTTAAACAGTTGACCGTTGACGGCTGTCGCGGCTGCTGCTTGCTGTAATTACTATAAAAGTATTTTAGTTGTTAATTATTTTCATAGTTTTGTAAAAAGTAGTTAACTCAAGTGCTGCAGACTGCAGATAGGCAGTAAACCTGCATATAGAAGTTATATATTTTATAGCAACAAAAATACTTACCTACAAGTTATATATTTTATAACAGCAAAACGTTTTACCTACAAGTTCAATATTTTAGAACAGCAAAACGTTTTACCTACAAGTGATATATTTTAGAACATCAAAACTCTGTACCTACAAGTTATATATTTTAGAACAGCAAAACTTTTTACCTACAAGTTATATATTTTAGAATAGCAAAACTACTTACCTACACGTTGTATATTTTATAACAGCTGCAAAGCTAATTACCTTCAAGTTATATATTAGCTAAAAACCGCCAAACTACTTGCCTACAAGTTTTAAACAGTTGACCGTTGACGGCTGTCGCGGCTGCTGCTTGCTGTAATTACTATAAAAGTATTTTAGTTGTTAATTATTTTCATAGTTTTGTAAAAAGTAGTTAACTCAAGTGCTGCAGACTGCAGATAGGCAGTAAACCTGCATATAGAAGTTATATATTTTATAGCAACAAAAATACTTACCTACAAGTTATATATTTTATAACAGCAAAACTTTTTACCTACAAGTTCAATATTTTAGAACAGCAAAACTTTTTACCTACAAGTTATATATTTTAGAACAGCAAAACTTTGTACCTACAAGTTATATATTTTAGAACAGCAAAACTTTTTACCTACAAGTTATATATTTTAGAATAGCAAAACTACTTACCTACAAGTTGTATATTTTATAACAGCTGCAAAGCTAATTACCTTCAAGTTATATATTAGCTAAAAACCGCCAAACTACTTGCCTACAAGTTTTAAACAGTTGACCGTTGACGGCTGTCGCGGCTGCTGCTTGCTGTAATTACTATAAAAGTATTTTAGTTGTTAATTATTTTCATAGTTTTGTAAAAAGTAGTTAACTCAACTGCTGCAGACTGCAGATAGGCAGTAAACCTGCATATAGAAGTTATATATTTTATAGCAACAAAAATACTTACCTACAAGTTATATATTTTATAACAGCAAAACTTTTTACCTACAAGTTCAATATTTTAGAACAGCAAAACTTTTTACCTACAAGTTATATATTTTAGAACAGCAAAACTTTGTACCTACAAGTTATATATTTTAGAACAGCAAAACTTTTTACCTACAAGTTATATATTTTAGAATAGCAAAACTACTTACCTACAAGTTGTATATTTTATAACAGCTGCAAAGCTAATTACCTTCAAGTTATATATTAGCTAAAAACCGCCAAACTACTTGCCTACAAGTTTTAACAGTTGACCGTTGACGGCTGTCGTGGCTGCTGCTTGCTGTAATTACTATAAAAGTATTTTAGTTGTTAATTATTTTCATAGTTTTGTAAAAAGTAGTTAACTCAAGTGCTGCAGACTGCAGATAGGCAGTAAACCTGCATATAGAAGTTATATATTTTATAGCAACAAAAATACTTACCTACAAGTTATATATTTTATAACAGCAAAACTTTTTACCTACAAGTTCAATATTTTAGAACAGCAAAACTTTTTACCTACAAGTTATATATTTTAGAACAGCAAAACTTTGTACCTACAAGTTATATATTTTAGAACAGCAAAACTTTTTACCTACAAGTTATATATTTTAGAATAGCAAAACTACTTACCTACAAGTTGTATATTTTATAACAGCTGCAAAGCTAATTACCTTCAAGTTATATATTAGCTAAAAACCGCCAAACTACTTGCCTACAAGTTTTAACAGATGACCGTTGACGGCTGTCGTGGCTGCTGCTTGCTGTAATTACTATAAAAGTATTTTAGTTGTTAATTATTTTCATAGTTTTGTAAAAAGTAGTTAACTCAAGTGCTGCAGACTGCAGATAGGCAGTAAACCTGCATATAGAAGTTATATATTTTATAGCAACAAAAATACTTACCTACAAGTTATATATTTTATAACAGCAAAACGTTTTACCTACAAGTTCAATATTTTAGAACAGCAAAACTTTTTACCTACAAGTTATATATTTTAGAATAGCAAAACTTTTTACCTACAAGTTCTATATTTTAGAACAGCAAAACTTTTTACCTACAAGTTAAGTTATATATTTTAGAATAGCAAAACTACTTACCTACAAGTTGTATATTTTATAACATCAAAACTACTTGTCTAAAAGTTATATATATTATCACAGCAAAACTACTTGTCTAAAAGTTATATATATATTATAACAGCAAAACTACTTACGTACAAGTTATATATTTTATAACAGCAAAGGACTGTTCTTTGTGTGTAAACTAAGAGTTAAGATGGCACTTAGTAAAATTAGTGTGTCTGAGCTAAAGCAATTACATTTTTCAACGTTGCCCATGGAAAGAAAACTTGAAATTAAAATGCTCAGGCCAACACCTATGCTTAACCTTACCCAGGTGATAAAATGTAAAACTAGAGATTACAAAAGAGAATTCAAACCTGAGGTATATGATAAATATCCATGGATTTGTGGATGTGAATTATCTAACAGGCTCTTTTGTTTTTATTGTCTCCTGTTTGTAAAACAAAGTGGTGAATCAAGCTGGGTGAGTTCTGGTGTCGCCGATTTATCACATTTAAGTCAAAAAATAAATAAACATAGTTGCTCCCAATCACATTTAAACTCCACATTAGAGTTTAATTTACTAGGAAGGGTTGATATTCGACAACAACTTGACAGTGCATATCGTTTAAATATTAAAAAACATAATGAGCAAGTAACGAAAAATCGTTATGTTCTTTCCAAAATAATTAATTGTATTTTATTTTGCGGTGCATTTGAACTTGCACTTCGAGGACATGACGAACGCGAGGATTCATTAAATCCAGGCATTTTCAGAGGTCTTATAAACTTCTCAGCAGAACTTGATGCATCTCTAAAAGAACATCTCGCTAGTGCCACTGTTTTTAAAGGGACGTCAAAAGAAATTCAAAATGATTTATTAGACTGTATGCTTACTGTTTGCCAGAACCAAATAAAAAAGGAAATATCACAAGCAAGTTTTGTAGCAGTGATAGCAGATGAAACTACTGATGTTTCATCTGCCTTCCAATTGGTTGTTGTTTTTCGATACATTATAGGTAACGGTCAACCGGTTGAGAGATTCTGGGAATTCACTAATCCAGCTGGACATGATGCAGAATCTATAGCTACATGTATCCAAAATACTTTGGAAAAAGTTATAGACAACCCCGAAAAATTGATATCCCAGAGTTACGACGGTGCAAGCGCGATGAGTGGTCAGCATGCAGGTGTTCAGGCTATAATTAAACGTACCTACAAGAATGCACATTTTGTGCATTGCTACGCACATCAACTCAATTTGATTGTCAGCCAAGCAAGCAGTCAGAATCAACAAGTTAGAGTATTTTTTTCTAACCTAAGTGACATTACTAACTTTTTTAGTAACTCGCCACAACGGATAGCTATTCTAGATGAAACTGTTAGAAGAAGGATACCTCATGGTTCAGCCACCAGGTGGAATTTCCAGAGTCGAAACGTCAATACAGTGTTTGAAAACAGGGAATAGTTAATTGAATGTATGGAAAAAATAGAGTCAACATCGAAAAAAGAAATAGCAATAAATCAAGCAGGGGCTATTCGGCGTATGTTACAAGACTCGGTATTTGTGTTTTGGCTTTCAGTTTTTCACAATATTATGCCACATGTAGATGTGTTATACAACCAACTTCAGAAAACACTAACAGACGCAGCACTTATTCGAAAACATGTTAACACTTTCCAGCAGACAATGGAAAACGAAAGTAAAAGAATGGACACAGTGATCATGACGATATCAGAAACAGAGGAAACATCAAGGAAAAGGAAGAGAGAAAATATTCACATTGCTCAGACTGTGGCAGCTAAAGAGATATGCGATGTTATCACGAATCAAGTAAAAGATAGATTTTCTTTTATAACTCACTACTCGGCTGTTTCTCTCCTCCAAGCTGAAAAATTTGCAGATTACGAGAAAATTTTTCCAAATCAGCTTCTTGAACAAACATCAGCTGTTTATGACATATTACAGAAAGATCGCCTGAAAATGGAACTAGGAGTAATTTACAGAAGACCAGATTTCCGAAATATGAATGGTGCCATCAGTCTTCTACAGTTTGTAATAGAAAATAACTTGGACAGTACTTTCTCGGAGACCTACAAACTGTTGCAAATTATTTCGACTATTCCAGTGACAACTGCTGAGGCTGAGAGATGTTTTTCAACTTTAAAACGAGTTAAGACATTTCTAAGGAGCACCATGACCAAGGAAAGACTGACTGCTCTAGCTATGCTCACAATTGAAAAACAATTGATCAATGACATGCCTACATTCACCGAAAATGTTATTGATTTATTTTCATCAAAAAAAGACCGTCGGATTGAGTTAATTTACAAAAATTGTACTTGAGTTATCAACATTCTGTTTTAATCTTTACCTTTGAAGTTAATTATTAAGCACTAGTGTAATAGAAATAATCTTCTTTTGTAGAAAGTAAAATGTTGGCGTATTTATCTTAATGTTGCAACGGCCTTTGGCAGCATTGCCTAATATAGAACACTGGGGGCTAGGGCAACAATAATTGAGATGTGGTTTTATTTCTCTATAAAGTGGAAGGTTCTTTAAATCCAGAAATATATATATTTTCATAAATTTACATTCAAGATACTTATTATTTTGCAGCTTTGATTAATCATTTGGTTAATATATATGTTATCATATAATTTAACTGAGCATGTATATTTTAAGACTAGACATGGGTATACTGAAGAGTATGGATTCTTGTATATTAATTTAAATATTAGACATGGTCATAATATTAAATATTATAAATATATATATATATATATATACTTACTACTGATAATATCTTAAGAGATTAACTTAATAGTCATTTTGCAAACATGATCTTCTTTTTATTGTCTCCTGTTTGAAAAACAAAGTGGTGATTCAAGTTGGGTGAGTTATGGTGTCGCCGATTTATCACATTTAACTCCAAAAATATAAATAATTGCTACCAATCACATTTATACTCCCCATTAGAGTTTAATTTGCTATGAAAGATTGATATTCACCAACAACTTCTCAGTGCATATTGTTTGAATGTTAAAAAACACAATGATCAAGTAACCACAAATCGTTATGTTCTTTCCAAAATTATGAATTGTATTCTATTTTCTAGCGCATTTGAGCTTTCACTTCGAGGACATGATGAACGCGATGATTCATTAAATATTGGGAGACTTAAAAGGATTGTAATTTAATACTTAGTTAGTATGATACTAATAATCAGCTATACTATTAACTATTTGAAATCAATTGATGAATCATTTCATATTCTGATATTACATTGCATTTAATTAGAATACTGTAGTGATTCATTTATTGTAACGATATTTATATTTCATTATTATCCCACTTTAATATAAATATATTCCATATTTGAAGTCATTCCTTAATAAAGTATAGGAGTATATAAAACTATATGAAAATTAGGTACAAGTCATTTCATATGAAATTTTGTCTTCTATATGCTTGCATCGATTCTGAGCTAGAAAACCTTTCCAGATGTATATGTGGATTCACACCTTCAAAAGTATTGTTAGTCTCATCATTTGTATATCATACAAGGGATAATTACATACTTTCCTGAAGATTGAGCATATCAGAACTAAAGTACAGAATTGTTTCTCTGTCACCCCAGAGAGGTAACATGGTTATCTTGTTTGTATAGATCTAATTTCATTAAGCGATGAAGTAAAGAATCTTTTGAAGCTTAAACTTTAACAAATGTTCCCTTTGTATATTTTTTAGATATCCTGCCTGTGAGCTGTATTGGAGCATAGTATTTATATATAATTGATGTTACATTTCATAAAAATAGATTTCATATCTGAGTACATAACTTTAATACAGTTTGTGTGCATGAAATCATATACAGTTGTATGAAAAAGTTTAGGCACCTCTGACAATTTCCATGATTTTCAGTTATAAATAATTGGCTGTTTGGATCAGTAATTTCATTTTGATCTATCAAATAAATGAAGGACACAGTAAAAATTCAGTAGTGAAATTAGGTTTATTGGATTAACAGAAAATGTGCAATATGCATCAAAACAAAATTAGACAGGTGCATACATTTGTGCACCCTTGTTATTTTGTTGATTTGAATACATGGAACTACCTAGCACTGATTAACCCCTTAGTGACCAGAGCACTTTTCCATTTTCTGTCCGTTTGGGACCAAGGCTATTTTTACATTTTTGCAGTGTTTGTGTTTAGCTGTAATTTTCTTCTTACTCATTTACTGTACCCACACATATTATATACCGTTTTTCTCGCCATTAAATGGACTTTCTAAAGATACCATTATTTTCATCATATCTTATAATTTACTATAAAAAAAATTATAAAATATGAGGAAAAAATGGAAAAAAACACACTTTTTCTAACTTTGACCCCCAAAATCTGTTACATATCTAAAACCACCAAAAAACACCCATGCTAAATAGTTTCTAAATTTTGTCCTGAGTTTAGAAATACCCAATGTTTACATGTTCTTTGCTTTTTTTGCAAGTTATAGGGCCATAAATACAAGTAGCACTTTGCTATTTCCAAACCATTTTTTTCCAAAATTAGCGCTAGTTACATTAGAACACTGATATCTTTCAGGAATCCCTGAATATCCCTTGACATGTATATATTTTTTTTTAGTAGACATCCCAAAGTATTGATCTAGGCCAATTTTGGTATATTTCATACCACCATTTCACCGCCAAATGCGATCAAATACAAAAAATTGTTCACTTTTTCACGAATTTTTTCACAAACTTTAGGTTTCTCACTGAAATCATTTACAAACAGCTTGTGCAATTATGGCATACATGGTTGTAAATTCTTCTCTGGGATCCCCTTTGTTCAGAAATAGCACACATATATGGCTTTGGCGTTGCTTTTTGGTAATTAGAAGGCCGCTAAATGCCACTGCGCACCACAAGTGTATCATGCCCAGCAGTTAAGGGGTTAATTAGGGAGCTTTTAGGGAGCTTGTAGGGTTAATTTTAGCTTTAGTGTAGTGTAGTAGACAACCCCAAGTATTGATCTAGGCACATTTTGGTATATTTCATGCCACCATTTCACCGCCAAATGCGATCAAATTAAAAAAAACGTAAAATTTTTCACAATTTTAGGTTTCTCACTGAAATCATTTACAAACAGCTTGTGCAATTATGGCACAAATGGTTGTAAATGCTTGTCTGGGATCCCCTTTGTTCAGAAATAGCAGACATATATGACTTTGGCGTTGCTTTCTGGTAATTAGAAGGCCACTAAATCCTGTTGCGCCTCACACGTGTATTATGGCTAGCAGTGAAAGGGTTAATTAGGGAGTTTGTAGTGAGCTTGCAGGGTTAATTTTAGCTTTAGTGTAGAGATCAGCCTCCCATCTGACACATCCCACCCCCTGATCCCTCCCAAACAGCTCCCTTCCCTCCCCCACCCCACAATTGTCCCCGCCATCTTAAGTACTGGCAGAAAGTCTGCCAGTACTAAAATAAAAGAGTTTTTAAAAAAAAATGAATTTTTTTTTTAGCATATTTACATATGCTACTGTGTAGGATCCCCCCCTTAGCCCCCAACCTCCCTGATCCCCCCCAAAACCGCTCTCTAACCCTCCCCTCTGCCTTATTGGGGGCCATCTTGGGTACTGGCAGCTGTCTGCCAGTACCCAGTTTACAATAAAAAGTGCTTTTTTTGGGGGTTTTTTGTTTTTTTCTGTAGTGTAGCTTCCCCCAACCCCCCACCCCCCACAAACAAACCCCCACCACCTTGCTGATTGTATATATTTTATTTTGATTATATTTTTTATTTCCCCATTTTCTGCAGTGTAGCGGTTCCCACCCGCTCCCTCCCCGTGCACGCGCCCGCCCCCACCCTCCCGTGCACGCGCGCGCCCGTGCGCGCCCCCAGCCACCCCCGCCCACGATCCCGCCCCCCTTCAGATCCACATGGCCATCGATGGCCGCCACCCGCCTCCCGGTCCGGCTCCCACCCACCAACGCCGGTAGCCACCGATCTCCGGTGCAGAGAGGGCCACAGAGTGGCTCTCTCTGCACCGGATGGCTTACAAACGTTATTGCAGGATGCCTCCATATCGAGGCATCACTGCAATAACCGGAAAGCAGCTGGAAGCGAGCAGGATCGCTTCCAGCTGCTTTCCACACTGAGGACGTGCAGGGTACGTTCTCAGGCATTAACTGCCTTTTTTCTGAGGACGTACCCTGCACGTCCTCAGTCGTTAAGGGGTTAATTGGAATTTGGAAGACAAAATTGGTTTGGTGAGCCCATTAAGCCTTAAACTTCATAGACAGGTGTATCCAATCATGAGAAAAGGTTTTAAGGTGGCCAATTGCAAGTTGTTCTCTATGACTCTCCTCTGAAGAGTGGCAACATGGGGGCCACAAAACAACTCTCAAATGACCTAAAAACAAAGATTGTTCAACATCATGGTTTAGAGGAAGGCTACATAAAGCTATTAAATAGATTTAAGATGTCAGTGTCCACTGTGAGGAACATAGTCAGCATGGTGAGGATATGGAAGACCACAGGCACAGTTCTTGTTAAGGCCAGAAGTGGCAGGCCAAGTAAAATATCGGATAGGCAAAGGATGATAAGAACAGTCAAAAACAGTCCACAGACCACCTCCAAAGACCTGTTCTACTGGGAATATTGTTGAGGGTCTCATGGATTCCACTCAATATCAGCAGATACTTGAGAATAATGTTGAGGAATCAGTCACAAACTTCAGTTGAAGTTACCCCCAGGCCGGGGCTGGATATCTCAAGAAGACGATGACCAAAAACACTGCTGTTTCAAATGGGTGGGGCCATTTGATGGGCGTGACTTTCGCAAAGGGGTGTGGCTTTTAAACATGGGTGTGGCTTGTTAAAAGGGGCGTTGTTTTAAAAAAGGGGCGTGTTTTTCAAAGGGGCGTGGCTTTCTAATAGGGGCAGGGTCTTGTGCACCCCCATCCTAAAAATTCACCAGCCACCACTGACAGTATGCATGCTTATACTTTTCAGAGGTCCGATATTGTTCTACAGGTATGTACAATCCTTGTTTTATTGATTGCATGTAATATTCTAATTTTCTGATATTGTGGATTTGGGGTTTTAATGAGTTGTAAGCCATAATCATCACAATTATGACAAATCACGGCTTGAACTATCTTGCTTTGCATGTAATGAGTCTATCTCATATATTAGTTTCACCTTTTAAGTTCTATTAGTGAAATAAATGAACTTTTGCACGATATTCTAATTTTTTGAGTTTCACCTGTATATACTGTACATACAAGTATGTGCAAAGATATATGTACAAATTCTAGCATTAATAATCATTTATAAAAAAAACATGAGATAAAAACATATCATGACTTCTAGAAATACAAATACACATTCATTTATGTGGAAGTATCATATAACAGATTTTTATGTATAACAAATAAATATAAAAATAACTATATATATATATATATATTGTTCTTTGAGGTATAAATCTATCTATTTCTTGGACATTAACAGATGAAAAAAAAAATTAGCTTTATAGAAATGTGCTTGGACAGTAATTAAATGATATAAAGTTGGAAAAAAACGAATAACCACGTCATCGATGACTGTTAGTTAACAACAATCGGATGCTCATTGTGCTGTACTTCACGCACGTGTTTTTGACGTTTTTTTTTTTATAAATAAAGGGATCATATGTGAATCCGTGTCAGCGATGTCTGGCAATCGTATTGACGGTTTGATAAATATTCCCCTTAAACTGCTCTGCAAATTGAAGTTTTAGGGGGTGATTTATCAAGCTAAGGTGGACAGGGACGCACATACGCGCCCCTGTCCACACAGCTCGCCTCTGGCAGGCTGAATTCCCCTTGCGGAATTCAGCATTGCACACGAGCGCTATTTTGTGCTTGTGTGCAATCCGCCCCCTGCCCACACACAGCCAATCAAGCGTGGGCAGGAGCTGTTAATCTCCCTGGTCGGACTAGACCGTGGATATTGAATTTCGCCTCTATAGAGGTGGCAAAAGATTAGGGAAGCAGCGGTTTAATGACCGCTGCTTGTTAAATACAGCGTGCAGGTTCTCTTGTAAGAACCTGCAGCCGTAGTGGGTCGAAAGAGTGTGCTGTATGTATAAAAATGAGTGACTGTTCTTGTGTTTTTTTTTATTTTTAGAGCATTTATATTTTAACCTTTATATTTAGTTATTTTTAACTGCCCTGAAACTAGTGTCCATGAAATGCATGTCATAAATCATTCCCCATGTCTCTTAAACTGTTCAAACTTATTTTTTTATCTTCCTTCTTTTTTAACACTGCATGGAAAGCAAATGGGGAAACTCACTTAGGTAAAATCATAAAAGATAATAAAAAAACATAATTGTTATTTATTTTTTGTTTAAAACTCTTCTGTTATGGTGTAAAAAAGTAAAAAAAAAAAAAAAAAAAAAAAGATAAGTAAGCTAACATTTCCTGGTTTGTTGAGATATATATACTAAGAAACCAGAAAATGTGTTTTAACTTTTATTTTACAATAGTATGTATAATAGCACTGCCTTAGAGTACTGCTGTAACTGATACACCTCCTTGCTTCCTATACATAAAATCAGAAATTTGTGAGACTGGCTTTTAATAATCAAAGACTGTGTAATGTGTTAAAATTATGATACAATGCACAGTAACTGCCCACATAATGTTAACACGTTATGCAGTCTTTCATTATTTAAAACCTGTCTCACAAATAATTGAACTTATTTGTAACAGTTTAATCACCCACAAATGCATCCCTTCCCCTCTCTCTCCCTCTCTCTTTGCCTCCGCCTCTCTTTCCTTCCCCATCCTTTCCTCCCTCTCTTTCCCTTCCCCTCTCTCTCCCTCTCTCTTTCCCTCCCCCTCTCCCCCCCCCTCTTTTTCTCCCCCATTTCCCTCTCCCCCTCCCCCCTCTGTCCCTTTACCCTCTGTCCCTCTCCCCCTCTCTTTCCCTCTCCCCCTCTTTCCCTCCCCCTCTCTTTCCCTCCCCCTCTCTTTCCCTCCCCCTCTCTTTCCCTCCCCCTCTCTCTCCCTCCCCCTCTCTTTCCCTCCCTATCTTTCCCTCTCCCTCTCTTTCTCTATCTCCCACCTCCCTCTCTTTCTGTCTCTCTCCCCCTCCCTCTCTTTCTGTCTACCTCTCCCCCTTTTTCTCTCTCCCCCCTCCCTCTCTTTATCACTCCCTCTTTTTCCCTCCCCCCCTCCCTCTCTTTATCACTCCCTCTTTTTCCCTCCCTCCCTCTCTCTCTTTCCCTTCTTCCCACTCTCTCTTTCCCTAATTTCCTCCCACTCTCTCTTTCCCTCTCCCTCCCTCTCTGTCCCCCTCTCTCTTTTCCTTTCTCTCCCCCTCTGTCCCCCTCTCTTTCCCTTCCCCTCTCTTTTCCCTTCCCCTCTCTTTCCCTCCCTCTCTCTTTCTCTCCCTCTCTCTTTCCCTCCCCCTCTCGTTCCCTCCCCCTCTCGTTCCCTCCCTCTCTCGTTCCCTCCCCCTCTATTTCCCTCCCCCTTTATCCCCCTCTTTCCATATCCCCCTTTTTCCCTCTACCCCTCCCCCCTCTTTCCCTATCCCCCTCTTTCCCTCCCCCTCTCTTTCCCTCCCCCTCTCTTTCCCTCCCCCTCTCTTTCCCTCCCCTTCTCTTTCCCTCCCACTCTCTTTCTCTCCCACTCTCTTTGCCTCCCCCTCTCTTTCCCTCCCCCTCTCTTTTCCTCCCCTCTCTTTCCCTCCCTCTCTATTTCCCTCCCTCTCTATTTCGTTCCCTCTCTTTCCCTCTCCCCCTCTTTCCCCTCCCTCTCTTTCCCTCTCCCTCTCTCTCCCTCTCTTTCCCTCTCTCTGCATTGAATATTTTGTCTGCACTATATGTGAAGCAGTTAATTTTCCTCCATCATCTCTTCTTCCTTCCTACCTACCTTCTATTCTCCTCATTTGCTTTGGAAAACCCATTAAAAATTAAAGAAAAAAAATGTTATGTTAAACCCTGACCAATATATATATATATTATGGCTAAAAATTGGGGGTGGGCGGCAGCACAATTTTAAATGCCATGGGCAGCACAAAACCTAAATACACCACTGTGGGTTTATATATAGAAACACCCAGCACTGGTACCTGGTCCGGTCTTGCAGTGCAGTTCCTTTCCGTGTTTTGTATTTCTCTGGGTGATTACATCCACCTGTGCACCCCTCCTTTGTTCTCAGTTTGTTTGGCTTTGTGAGCTTGCATGGTGTGGCTGTGTTAGGGACTCAGGCAGTGGAAAGGACCTGGACGTGGTGCCTGAGCTTTTCCCATTTGGCCAGATGCGGTAACTAACCTTTCCAGTTGTGATTTTATCTTAGCTGTGAGCTAGCTGGTGAGTGCTGGGTGTTTCTATGTGTTGTATTACTTTTTGTTTGTAATCCCCCTTGTTTATTGCACCCATTTCGGACTGGAGTTAACTGCCTGTGGCTCTGGTGACATCACAGCTTTTTTGGAGTGCTATTTAGCACCCAGGGCTGGGATGTTGCTGAGTCACTGGGTGTGTACCTGGTCCGGTCTTGGAGTGCAGCTCCCTTCCGTGTTTTATATATATATATATATATATATATATATATATATACACTTTTATATACTACCTCTCCCCCTCTCTCTCTATCTCTCTCCCACTCTCTCCCTTTCTCTCTTTATCTCCATTCCTCCCTCCCTCTCTTTCCATCCCTCATCTCTCTCTTTCCATCCCTCTCTCTCTCTTTCCATCCCTCTTCTCTCTCTTTCCCTCCTACTCTCTCTTTCCTTCTTTCCCTCCATCTCTCTCTTTCCCTCTTCCTCTCTCTCTTTCCCTCTCTCCCCCTACCTCCTTCTCTTTTTTTCCTCCCTCTCCCTCTCTTTTTCCTCCCTCTCTTTTTTCCTCCCTCTCCCCATCTTTCCCTCTCCCTCCCCCTCTCTTCCCATCCCTCACTCTTCCCCTCCCTCTCTTTACCTCTCCCTCTCTTTCCCTCTCCCTCTCTTTCCCCCTCCCTCTCTCTCCCTCTCCCTCTCTCTCCCCCTCCCTGGTGGGCGGCAGCACAATTTTAAATGCCATGGGCAGCACAAAACCGAAATACACCACTGTGTGGGTATATATATATATATATATATATACTTTTATATACTATACCATCTCTTTCTCTCTCTCTCTCCCCTCCCTCCCTCCCTTTCTCTCCTCCTCCCTCCCTCCCTTTCTCTCCTCCTCCCTCCCTTTCTCTCTCTCTCTCTCTCTCTCTCCCCCTCCTTCCCTCGCTTTATCTCTCTCCTCCCTTTCTCTGTCTCTCCCCCTCCCTCCCTTTCTCTCTCTCTCCCCCCTCCCACCTTTTCTCTCTCTCCCCCTCCCTCCCTTTCTCTCTCTCTCCCCCCTCCTTTCCTCTATTTCTCTCTCACCCTCCCTCCCTTTCTCTCTCTCTTCCCCCTCCCCCCCTTTCTCTCTCTCTCCCCCTCCCTCCCTCTCCCCTCCCTCTCTTTCTCCCTCTATCTCCCACCTCCCTCCCTTTCTCGCTCTCTCCCCCACTCTCTCCCTTTCTCTCTTTATCCCCCTTCCTCCCTCTCTCTCACTATCTCTATCCCCCTCTCTTTCTCTCTCTCTTTCTCTCCCCCTCCATCTCTTTCTCTCTCTCCCCCTCCCTCTCTTTCTGTCACTCTCCCCCTCCCTCTCTTTAGCTCTCACTCTCATTCCCTTTCTTCCCCTCCCTCCCTCCCTCTCTCTCCCTCCCTCTTTCTCTTTCCCTCCCTTCCACTCTCTCCCTTTCTCCCTCCCTCTCTTTCCATACCTCATCTCTCTCTTTCCATCCCTCCCTCTTTCTTTCCATCTCTGTTCTCTCTCTTTCCCTCCCACTCTCTCTTTCCTTCTTTACCTCCATCTGTCTCTTTCCCTCTCCCTCCCTCTCTCTCTTTCCACTCCTTCTCTCTTTCCCTCTCTCTCCCTACCTCCTTCTCTTTTTTCCTCCCTCTCCCCCTCTTATTCCTCCCTCTCCCTCTCTTTTTCCTCCCTCTCCCTCTCTTTTTTCCTCCCTCTCCCCATCTTTCCCTCTCCCCCCCTCTCTTTCCATCCCTCTCTCTTTCCCTCCATCTCTTTACCTCTCCCTCTCTTTCCCTCTGCCTCTCTCTCCATTGAATATTTTGCCTGCACTATATGTGAAGCAGTTAATTTTCCTCCATCCTCTCTTCTTCCTTCCTACCTACCTTCTCTTCAACTCATTTGCTTTAAAAAAAACATTAAAAATTAAAGAAAAAAATGTTATGTTAAACCCTGACCAATATATATATATATATATATATATATATATATATATATATATATATATATATATATATATATTATGGCTATAAATTGGGGGGCAGCACAATTTTAAATGCCATGGGCAGCACAAAACCTAAATACACCACTGTGTGGGTTTATATACAGGGAGTGCAGAATTATTAGGCAAGTTGTATTTTTGAGGATTAATTTTATTATTGAACAACAACCATGTTCTCAATGAACCCAAAAAACTCATTAATATCAAAGCTGAATAGTTTTGGAAGTAGTTTTTAGTTTGTTTTTAGTTATAGCTATTTTAGGGGGATATCTGTGTGTGCAGTTGACTATTACTGTGCATAATTATTAGGCAACTTAACAAAAAAACAAATATATACCCATTTCAATTATTTATTTTTACCAGTGAAACCAATATAACATCTCAACATTCACAAATATACATTTCTGACATTCAAAAACAAAACAAAAACAAATCAGTGACCAATATAGCCACCTTTCTTTGCAAGGACACTCAAAAGCCTGCCATCCATGGATTCTGTCAGTGTTTTGATCTGTTCACCATCAACATTGCGTGCAGCAGCAACCACAGCCTCCCAGACACTGTTCAGAGAGGTGTACTGTTTTCCCTCCTTGTAAATCTCACATTTGATGATGGACCACAGGTTCTCAATGGGGTTCAGATCAGGTGAACAAGGAGGCCATGTCATTAGATTTTCTTCTTTTATACCCTTTCTTGCCAGCCACGCTGTGGAGTACTTGGACGCGTGTGATGGAGCATTGTCCTGCATGAAAATCATGTTTTTCTTGAAGGATGCAGACTTCTTCCTGTACCACTGCTTGAAGAAGGTGTCTTCCAGAAACTGGCAGTAGGACTGGGAGTTGAGCTTGACTCCATCCTCAACCCGAAAAGGCCCCACAAGCTCATCTTTGATGATACCAGCCCAAACCAGTACTCCACCTCCACCTTGCTGGTGTCTGAGTCGGACTGGAGCTCTCTGCCCTTTACCAATCCAGCCACGGGCTCATCCATCTGGCCCATCAAGACTCACTCTCATTTCATCAGTCCATAAAACCTTAGAAAAATCAGTCTTGAGATATTTCTTGGCCCAGTCTTGACGTTTCAGCTTGTGTGTCTTGTTCAGTGGTGGTCGTCTTTCAGCCTTTCTTACCTTGGCCATGTCTCTGAGTATTGCACACCTTGTGCTTTTGGGCACTCCAGTGATGTTGCAGCTCTGAAATATGGCCAAACTGGTGGCAAGTGGCATCTTGGCAGCTGCACGCTTGACTTTTCTCAGTTCATGGGCAGTTATTTTGCGCCTTGGTTTTTCCACACGCTTCTTGTGACCCTGTTGACTATTTTGAATGAAACGCTTGATTGTTCGATGATCACGCTTCAGAAGCTTTGCAATTTTAAGAGTGCTGCATCCCTCTGCAAGATATCTCACTATTTTTTACTTTTCTGAGCCTGTCAAGTCCTTCTTTTGACCCATTTTGCCAAAGGAAAGGAAGTTGACTAATAATTATGCACACCTGATATAGGGTGTTGATGTCATTAGACCACACCCCTTCTCATTACAGAGATGCACATAACCTAATATGCTTAATTGGTAGTAGGCTTTCGAGCCTATACAGCTTGGAGTAAGACAACATGCATAAAGAGGATGATGTGGTCAAAATACTAATTTGCCTAATAATTCCTCACTCCCTGTATATATATATTATACATATATATATATATATATATATATATATATATATATATATATATATATATATATATATATATACTTTTATATACTACCTTTCCCCTCCATCTCTTTCTCTCTCCCCCTCCCTCCCTTTCTCTCTCCCTCACTTTCTTTCTCTCTCTCTCCCCCCCTTCTTCCCTCTCTTTCTCTCTCCACCCTCCCTTTCTCTCTCTCCCCCCTCCCTCCCTTTTTCTCTCTCCCCCCTCCCTCCCTCCCTTTCTCTCTCTCTCCCCCCTCCCTCCCTTTCTCTCTCTCTCCCCCCTCCCTCCCTCTCCCCCTCCCTCCCTCCCTCCCTCTCCCCCTCCCTCCCTCTCTTTCTCCCTCTATCTCCCACCTCCCTCCCTTTCTCTCTCTCTCTCCCCCTCTCTCCCTTTCTCTCTCTCTCTCTCTCTCTCTCTCTCTCTTTCTCTCCCTCTCTCCCTTTCTCTCTGTATCACCATTCCTTCCTCCCTCTCTCTCTCTCTCTGTCTCTCTCTCTCTCTCTCTCTCTCTCTCTCTCTATCTCTCCACCCCTCTATCTCTCTCTTTCTCTCCCCCTCCATCTCTTTCTCTCTCCCCCTCCCTCCCTTTCTCTCTCCCTCACTTTCTTTCTCTCTTTCCCCCCCTTCTTCCCTCTCTTTCTCTCTCCCCCTCCCTGTCTCTCTCTCCCCCCTCCCTTTCTCTCTCGCTCCCCCTCCCTCCCTTTCTCTCTCTCCCCCTCCCTCCCATTCTCTCTCTCTCCCCCCTCCTTCCCTCTCTTTCTCTCCCCCCTCCCTCCCTTTTTCTCTCTCCCCCCTCCCTCCCTTTCTCTCTCTCCCCCTCCCTCCCTCCCTCTCCCCCTCCCTCCCTCTCTTTCTCCCTCTATCTCCCACCTCCCTCCCTTTCTCTCTCTCTCTCTCTCTCTCTCCCTCTCTCTGCCTCTCTCCCTTTCTCTCTCTCTCTCTCTCTCTCTCTCTCTCTCTCTCTCCCCTCTCTCCCTTTCTCTCTTTATCCCCATTCCTCTCTCTCTCTCTCTCTCTCTCTCCCTCCCTCCCTCCCTCCCTCCCTCTCTTTCTGTCACTTTCTCCCTCCCTCTCTTTATCTCTCTCTCCCATTCCCTCTCTCCCTCTCTCTCTTTCCCTTCCTCCCTCTCTCTCTTTTCCTCCCTTCTTCTCTCTCTTTCCATCCCTCCCTCTATCTTTCCATCCCACTTACTGAAGATAAAATGTTCTATCTTGATCTGACTTGAAGAAGTTTAAGATAGGCAGTGCTGCGGGTATTAGGTTTTCTGGGTTGCATCTTATATGGGTGATAGGGGGTTGCATAGGAGAAATCATATGGTTGAATGGAATGAATGTAGTTGTCATTGCTTTGTTGAAAAGAGGGCTTGCACATAAGGGGATCATGGGGAGTTACTTTGCTAATTAATAGGAATTAATAGGAATTAATTAATAATAAGGAGGTTAATTTTGGTTGAAATCTGACATGGTTAACAGTTATGCTGTAGTCACAGTTAAAGTTTAAATTTGAATTAAGTACATTTTTTAATAGTGTAAATACATATAATGTCTTATACATTTTAAGATATGATACTGATTAGAAAAAAACTTCTGGATAAACAAATAAAATGTTTAAAAGAATTGACAGAAATTATTTATTGTTTTTCACTTTGTAAAACATAAATGGAAGATAAAGTTTACATTTAAATATTCAGTCACTAAGAAAGCAAATCCGCTATTGTTTTTTAAAGAAAATGTAAGCATTAAGTCCAAATGAGTTAGATTCCCCTCAGAGATCGAATGATCTGTAATATAACAGCACAGTATTCTGTAGGCCCCTGAAGCGCTAAAGGGATTAAGACAAATAAAGATAAATAAGACAGGTGAAATACTTTATGTTTCCCAAAATGATATAAAATCATTCAGTCTGACATACAGACTAAGAACTGAGAATATATCCAATAGTTTAGCTATTAATTCGTTTACCTGTCTTTTTTTGTTTATCTATCATTCATATTAAATCAATTTAAAGCAAATATCAGGGTTTAACTTAGAATAATGTTTTATTACATGCTCTTTCACTATATGCGGCTATAAAGAGAAAAGAAAATACCTTTGGTTATGAACAGTATTTTCAGTTAAGACCCTGACAACTCGAAATAATAAAATGAAAATATATATCTTTATACAGCTATAAAGAAAAATCTAGTAATAACATTTTAATAGACCTATATTTACTATAATATTGCCTGCTAAAATGATAAATATATCATTGTTTGCTTTTAATAATAAACATATATATTAGTGTGAAATATTTCATCATACTAGTGTTTTTAATTTAATATATATAATAGAAATATGACTCAAATAGTTGTCATAACAAAATTGTTTACTTATTAAATAATGTTTGCTAGTTTTTACACTAGTGTTGTGATACAACTGACCACCTAAGAACACAAATGTATAAATCTGTATAAAAATATCAAATGAATAATTATTTTGTAAAAAATTATAAAACGTATTTATTGGATCTTGCTAGAAAGGGCATCAAAGCAACTACTCTACATAAGATGGACAGATAGGTCAGCATGCTAAGGCACTGTGGCTGAGCTCTGTTGCAGGTTCGATCCCCGGCGAGGTCCAAGGGTTGCAGGTTCGATCCCCGGCGAGGTCCACTCAGCCTTTCATCCTTCCGATGAAAATGAGCAGCACCTTGAGACCCTTATTGGTGATTAGCTGTGCGTTGCAAGTACCCAATACATAAAACATACATAAGCATTATGGTTTGTGACCCTTTTTTACTACAAACAAAACTGAGAATTGCCCAGAGTGGCCCAGGCATGTAGTGGAAGTATCAAAAAATAATATCCAAAAAAGAGATTCACTTTTTGGATATAATTTTTTTATATTTCGACTACATGGACTGATAATATCTGATAAAGAGTCATTGACTCTTTTTAATGGAATTTTGGCAATAAAGGTTATGTTTTACACTAAAACCAGTGAGTGCTGTCATGATGGAAGGCTATAAATAAATATAGAAGTATAAAAGATATGAGATGGCGCTATAAGCAGCTCATGTCCATGAGCTGTAGGTAATCTAAATAATTTAAATAATTATCCTTATAAATACTACTTGTCACTGACAAGAGATAAAAGGCATATATGGTGTACTAGAGTGAATGTGTAGGTTGCATCTACACTATTAATATTACTTAAAACATATGCAAAACCATACAATCTCAGTACACAAAGCATGTCCTATTAGTAGAAAGAAATATATATACAGGGAGTGCAGAATTATTAGGCAAATGAGTATTTTGACCACATCATCCTCTTTATGCATGTTGTCTTACTCCAAGCTGTATAGGCTTGAAAGCCTACTACCAATTAAGCATATTTGGTGATGTGCATCTCTGTAATGAGAAGGGGTGTGGTCTAATGACATCAACACCCTATATCAGGTGTGCATAGGCAACTTCCTTTCCTTTGGCAAAATGGGTCAAAAGAAGGACTTGACAGGCTCAGAAAAGTAAAAAATAGTGAGATATCTTGCAGAGGGATGCAGCACTCTTAAAATTGCAAAGCTTCTGAAGCGTGATCATCGAACAATCAAGCGTTTCATTCAAAATAGTCAACAGGGTCGCAAGAAGCGTGTGGAAAAATCAAGGCGCAAAATAACTGCCCATGAACTGAGAAAAGTCAAGCGTGCAGCTGCCAAGATGCCACTTGCCACCAGTTTGGCCATATTTCAGAGCTGCAACATCACTGGAGTGCCCAAAAGCACAAGGTGTGCAATACTCAGAGACATGGCCAAGGTAAGAAAGGCTGAAAGACGACCACCACTGAACAAGACACACAAGCTGAAACGCCAAGAAATATCTCAAGACTGATTTTTCTAAGGTTTTATGGACTGATGAAATGAGAGTGAGTCTTGATGGGCCAGATGGATGGGCCCGTGGCTGGATTGGTAAAGGGCAGAGAGCTCCAGTCCGACTCAGACGCCAGCAAGGTGGAGGTGGAGTACTGGTTTGGGCAGGTGTCATCAAAGATGAGCTTGTGGGGCTTTTCGGGTTGAGGATGGAGTCAAGCTCAACTCTTCAAGAAGTGGTACAGGAAGAAGACTGCATCCTTCAAGAAAAACATGATTTTCATGCAGGACAATGCTCCATCACACGCGTCCAAGTACTCCACAGCGTGGCTGGCAAGAAAGGGTATAAAAGAAGAAAATCTAATGACATGGCCTCCTTGTTCACCTGATCTGAACCCCATTGAGAACCTGTGGTCCATCATCAAATGTGAGATTTACAAGGAGGGAAAACAGTACACCTCTCTGAACAGTGTCTGGGAGGCTGTGGTTGCTGCTGCATGCAATGTTGATGGTGAACAGATCAAAACACTGACAGAATCCATGGATGGCAGGCTTTTGAGTGTCCTTGCAAAGAAAGGTGGCTATATTGGTCACTGATTTGTTTTTGTTTTGTTTTTGAATGTCAGAAATGTATATTTGTGAATGTTGAGATGTTATATTGGTTTCACTGGTAAAAATAAATAATTGAAATGGGTATATATATTTTTTTTGTTAAGTTGCCTAATAATTATGCACAGTAATAGTCACCTGCACACACAGATATCCCCCTAAAATAGCTAAAACTAAAAACAAACTAAAAACTACTTCCAAAAATATTCAGCTTTGATATTAATGAGTTTTTTGGGTTCATTGAGAACATGGTTGTTGTTCAATAATAAAATTAATCCTCAAAAATACAACTTGCCTAATAATTCTGCACTCCCTGTATGAAAAATAAAGTGAAATATAATAAAAGTCCTTTTTAAAACATTCTTAAAAAAGTTCTTAGTCCCAATGAACAGTAAACTTCCAACAGAAGGGATTCCTGCACCCAATCAGATGTGCACTTACTTTGAAAAACTTCAATCAGTATGAGGTAAGTAGATGGTGTATATAATCGATCGCCTCACAGAGTATGGATCCAGCAGTTTGTGTGTTGCACACACTCCTCAGGTATTGCTGTCTATTGCTGTGATAGCTGACAGCTGTTACTGGCCTCTTTTGGCTTGTGTTTCTTTCCATGGTTATTGAGCAACTAACGACTGGAATACTGAGGGTGTCACCATTGGAGAGCGTTTGGAAGTTTCTAATATCAAATACAGCAATACCTGAGGAGTGTGTGCAACACACAAACTGCTGGATCCATACTCTGTGAGACGATCGATTAAATACACCATCTACTTACCTCATACTGATTGAGGTTTTTCAAAGTAAGTGCACATCTGATTGGGTGCAAGAATCCCTTCTGTTGGAAGTTTACTATTCATTGGGACTAAGAACTTTTTTAAGAATGTTTTAAAAAGGACTTTTATTATATTTCACTTTATTTTTCATATATATATTTATTTCTACTAATAGGACATGCTTTGTGTACTGAGATTGTATGGTTTTGCATATGTTTTAAGTAATATTACTTAATAACTTATTAATATTAATAGTGTAGCTGCAACATACACATTGTACACATTGTCGATCCGATAAAAATCGTCGCCCGCAAAAGCCGGCGACGCCAATATTTGCGCTGGTTTGGTATC
The DNA here is from genome assembly GCF_027579735.1 of Bombina bombina. NCBI lineage: Eukaryota > Metazoa > Chordata > Amphibia > Anura > Bombinatoridae > Bombina > Bombina bombina. Next base: position 568,366,516 of record NC_069503.1, read on the forward strand.
CTATATACGGCGTAACCTAGAAGTTACGCCCGTATATTTCTGCCGTCGCCCGTAGTTTTTTGGGCCATAGGCAGGTATACCAAACCAGCGCAGTTTGGTATCCAATATGCAGCGTAAGGACTTACGTGGCGAAAATGGAGAAATCTTACTCCATTTTCACCTCGCCACAAAAGCAGCCATAAGAAGCCTTACGCTGACTATTGGAGCCCCGTAACTCCCTAAACTAGCTAGAAAATAAACCTAACACCTAACGCATGCGCAATGTCTATCTCCCTGTCAACCGCGATCTGCTAAAATAAACCTAACACCTAACGCATGCTCAATGTCTATCTCCCTGTCAACCGCGATCCCCGCACTGCAATCCATAATAAAGTATTTAACCCCTAAACCGTCGCCATCTACATAAACTAACCCCCTACTGTGAGCCCCTAAAACCGCCACCATCTAACTGATCTATCCCCTAATGTGAACCCCTTACACCGCCGCCATCTATATTAAAATTATTAACCCCTAATTTAATCTACCTACCCCGCCGCCAGCTATATTATCTATATTAACCCTAAGTATATTATAGTTAATATAGTTATTACATTATATATATTAACTATATTAACCATAATTATATTAGGGTTAATATAGTTAATATAGTTACTATAGTATTTATATTAACTATATTAACTCTATCTAACCCTAACACCCCTAACTAAATTCTTATTAAATAAATCTAATTCATATTATAAACTAAAATATTCCTATTTAAATCTAAATACTTACCTATAAAATAAACCCTAAGATAGCTACAATATAATTAATAATTACATTATAGCTATGTTAGGGTTTATATTTATCTTACAGGTAAATTGTTAATTATTTTAACTAAGTATAATAGCTATTAAATAGTTATTAACTATTTAATAGCTACCTAGTTAAAATAATTACCCAATTACCTGTAAAATAAATCCTAACCTAAGTTACAAATACACCTACACTATCAATAAATTAAAGAAACTACAAATATCTATCTAAAAATACAATTAAATAAACTAAACTAAATTACAAAAAAAACAAACACTAAATTACAAAAAATAAAAAAAAGATTACAAGATTTTTAAGCTAATTACACCTATTCTAAGCCCCCTAATAAAATAATAAAGCCCCCCAAAATAAAAATAATTCCCTACCCTATTCTAAATTAAAAAAAGTTCAAAGCTCTTTTACCTTACCAGCCCTTAAAAGGGCCTTTTGTGGGGGCATGCCCCAAAGAAAACTGCTCTTTTGCCTGCAAAAAAAAAACACAATACCACCCCCCAAACATTACAACCCACCACCCATACCCCTAATCTAACCCAAACCCCCCTTAAATAAACCTAACACTACCCCCCTGAAGATCTCCCTACCTTGTATTCACCCAGCCGGGCCGTACTCCTCATCCGATCCAGGCGATGTGTTCCAGCAAGCGGCAGTGAAGTCTTCTTCCATCCGGGTGATGTCTTGAAGCAAGCGGCAGAGAGTCTTCTTCCATCGGCGATGTCTTCAAGCAAATCGGCATCTTCAATCTTCTTCCTTCGCTCCTCCGCCGCGGAGCATCCTTCCGGCACGACGACTTCCCGACGAATGAGGTTCCTTTAAATGACGTCATCCAAGATGGCGTCCGCCGAATTCCGATTGGCTGATAGGATTCTATCAGCCAATCGGAATTAAGGTAGAAAAATCTGATTGGCTGATTGAATCAGCCAATCAGATTCAAGTTCAATCCGATTGGCTGAACCAATCAGCCAATCGGATTGAACTTGAATCTGATTGGTGTAATTAGCTTAAAAATCTTGTAATCTTTTTTTTATTTTTTGTAATTTAGTGTTTGTTTTTTTTGTAATTTAGTTTAGTTTATTTAATTGTATTTTTAGATAGATATTTGTAGTTTCTTTAATTTATTGATAGTGTAGGTGTATTTGTAACTTAGGTTAGGATTTATTTTACAGGTAATTGGGTAATTATTTTAACTAGGTAGCTATTAAATAGTTAATAACTATTTAATAGCTATTATACCTAGTTAAAATAATTAACAATTTACCTGTAAAATAAATATAAACCCTAACATAGCTATAATGTAATTATTAATTATATTGTAGCTATCTTAGGGTTTATTTTATAGGTAAGTATTTAGATTTAAATAGGAATATTTTAATTAATAATATTAATATTAGATTTATTTTAATAATCTATATATAATATAATAACGATATTAACTATATTAACCCTAATATAATTAGGGTTAATATAGTTAATATATATAATATAATAACTATATTAACTATATTAACCCTAATATAATTAGGGTTAATATAGTTAATATAGCTGGCTGCGGTGTAGGGGGATTAGATTAGGGGTTAATACATTTATTATAGGTGGCCGCGGTGTAGGGGGATGTAGATTGTAGGCAAAAGAGCAGTTTACTTTGTGACAAAGCCCCGCCAAAAGCCCTTTTAAGGGCTGGCAAAAGAGCTGTTACTTTGGGGCATGCCCCGCAAAAAGCCCTTTTAAGGGCTGGCAAAAGAGCTGTTACTTTGGGGCAATGCCACGCAAAAAGCCCTTTTCAGGGCTATTTGTAGGGTTAGACTTAGGTTTAGTGGTAGGGATAGTTTAGTATTTTAGGGGTTAAATAATTTAATATAGATGGCGGCGGGGTAGGGGGATTAGATTAGGGGTTAATAATTTTAAAATAGATAGCGGCGGGGTAGGGGCTCACCAGTGACGTGCAGTGATGTCAGAGGCTGGTGAGGCAGTGGCAAGATACGCCTTCATTCTTTAGATATCCTTTGTTGAAGAAATAGCAATGCACATGGGTGAGCCAATCACATGAGGTATCTATGTGCAGCCACCAATCAGCAGCTACTGAGCATATTTAGATATGATTTTCAACAGAGGACATCAAAAGAATGAAGAAAATTAGATATTAGATGTAAATTGGAAAGTTATTTAAATTTTCATATGGGTTTCACATGGGTTTCATGTCCCTTTAAATGGTGTCTTGGAAAACTGGTCAACTTAGTAAACATCTGATTTTAGTCTAAAAGGATTGTAACAGAAACTCTTGCCAGATAACACAATGCTTGCTCTGATTATGAGATCTAGAAATCCATGCCCATTAAAATATGTTTAAAACGGGGGGCGGAGCCAACAGCCAAGCAGGGCAGACGTGTGCATGAGGGCTCCTGCAGAAATTTACCTAATCTAATGTCAAATTGGGACCAATTCTCTACAAATTTCCCCAAAACCTTCTCAGAACCGGCAAGATTGCTTCTACATTATTAGAAGACCTTTAGCTATTTTATCAGTTTTTCCCTCAGACCGACAGTGTCAGCTAGGAAACACCCTGGTTTCTACGGCCTATTGAAGCAGCAGCATTAATTATGGCGGAGGTCTCTTTGGTTATCCACGAGGCCCTAAGCTGGCTTTGAAGATCAGTCAGTGAGCCTAAAAAATATTATGGAGCAACGGGAGCTATCGGTACAAAGCAGATTGAATGTTGCCGATATCCCGATTTGCTTAGTGCAACCTCCTTTAGCCGTGGAGCGGACTGCGGAGTCAGTGACTGATTCCATTACTGAAACACCCAGTCTCCTTGTGGAACCTACTTCACTCTACAAAGGCTCTACTGTGGAAGATACATTAAGCCCAGTGAGGCTAGAACATATACATCCGATCACACAGCGGAGGCTCCTCTTAGGGCCTAGACGACTGGGCGCATCCCCTATGACCCGGAGTCGGGTGAAACCTTTGCCGCCAGCCTTCAGCGTCGCAGTCAGGGATGATGCACCTGCCATTGTGAGAATAATCCCTACAGAGCACTACGGTTATGTTGGAGGTACACAGGACTATAACCGCCGCATTTTTTTCAGCAGTGATCCTTTTGGGAGGTTGTGGTGCGCCTGATTATTTGCCTACAAATAAGGGACAATTGGAGTGGCACTTCTCAGGGCCGGCATCACATATCCGCAGTACGCTATTTTCTAGGTCTCACAGGACAGTTGGCACATTTTGCCGCGATCACTTGAAAGGCTCTTTTGATCCGGGAGGTTACTCCTGGTTACCGTAGATGAAGTGGACATCTTGTTACTGGACACTCAAGAATACAGTCGGAGTGGGCTGAAGTTGCAGTAGGTTATAACAAAAGTGTTAGCAAGCCCCTAGTAATCAGACTAACACTGTTATCTATCTCCAATGACAATGTGTTATAACAGCTTCTGAATCCAACTCTGAGTATTTGTTATTTGGGCACGTCAATGAGAACCAATTTGTTCGAAAAAAGTGTCCAACATGTTATGCCTAGCACTAGTTTAACTTGTCCACTGCTAATAGCACATTTGCTCATTATATCTAATATTAGTTAAATGTTAACTGTTATTTTGCAATGACTAAATATGTTTTAAGGCTCTTTCTGTACAAGTGCTAAGGTCCAGTTAAATATGTTTATATTAATTTCTATACATAGCTAATTTGTCCCAATTACACAAGCCCTCTAGAGACATATTGATAGCTAATTATCACTTGATTAATTTGACCCTTTGCAGGTTGCCATATACGGACTCTTCACAGAAGACATAGCTCCATTATCTCTCTACGTTAGCAAAGGGACTGGGAGTTTTTACATTTTCAATGTTTTATTGTTATTTCACCCGTCTACATATACCAGTATTTATATATAACGAGTGTACCCCTAGTTTTTTATATAAGGTCCTTTCGTATATATACTATATGACTTTTACTAGAAGTATTTCCATGTAGTGCACCCCATCCCCTGTTACTTATGGTATTGATATGTCACCGGCGGCCGAGGTGACACGTTCACTCTTCTGTAGTATACTTCGGGGTAGTGTGTGTATGTGCTTTTGGGACCTAACATTATTCAACCTAACCAACTACAGGTATTTTAACACTCTTGGTCAGGATCACCTACAGATAATGCCTGCAGTCATGTTTAAATAGAGTGGCCAAGCACACACTTTTTCCCTTTTATATTCAGCCTTTGATACCATATAGAGAGACGCTAACACTAGATCCTTTATTTTAATTTATCACATATACTGATAATTTTAGCTTGACTCCTAACTTTAGTTTTAGGTGTGACTCCTTCACTTGAGTAATGCATCTTACTGGTGTGTTCTTGTAATTGACAGTTCAAGCCCTAGAAGGGGTCCATCATTAGATCATCTTCAAATTCTCTAGATAAGACCACCTATATAAGCCTATTTTAAAGGTCATAAGGTTTAATGGTTTCTATGCAATGTATAACATATTTCTATCTAATGTCACTATAGGAAGATGTTGGTAATTGTCCTGCACAGTATATATTTGTACCACCTCCCCACCCCCCCAACCAGGTTATGGTGAACTTCTTAAGCGGTACTTATCCGCTACTTTGCACCTCAATATATTACTATTCCCAGCTATTGTCATTACTATCATTCCTCTTCCCTATATCATTAGCCTTGATAGGTTCAAGAGCATTACTTTAAGCAGGTGAGGAACATAACTAAAGAAAAAGAGGTTTCATTATTATGTATATATTTTTTTCCTTTTGTTTTTATTTTTTATGTAGACTTAACTTTCGCTAGAAATGGCATACTATTCTTCGTAAATTGTGTGCTGAAGAGGTCATCCATAGTGACATATGTCTGCAGAGTTAATATATATGTTGGTGTGTAATGTATGCTGTATTACTAATAACCTCAATAAAAAAACTTTGATTTATAAAAAAAAAAAATATGTTTAAAACATACTTTTTACTTAAATGCTGCAAATTATGCTTATAGATTCTTTCATTGCATAAGGGATGAGAGTCAGAGGGGAGGAAGAGAGACAGAGAGAGAAAGAGACCATGGGGGAGAACAACACATAAGGAGAGAGAAAGACACACACACACACACACAAGGGGGGGGGGGGGACCACTGCATTTTAAAGTAATAAAACAGCAGAGCTACAGAGAGTTCAGAGAATTAGTCTATAATTTAGTGTGAAGTACAGAGGCAAGCTGCTAAGTTAGTGGATGTAAAGTTTGAGTAAACAAAATACAAAAACGACCCTGCTGTAAAAGAGTAAAAAAACACTAAACCACATTCATTAAATTATCATTTTCACTAACATAATCCCTTTCAGTAAAATCTTACTTTAATAAGATGTGGCTGAAACACTGCTCTCTGTGCCTCTTTTCCTGCTCTGTAAGGATTCAGGAAGTGACAGTGGCACATTCCACTGCACTTAGAGGGGAAGAACAGAACTCTCTTTTTCACTTTAGCAAAGCTAGCAGGTTCTCAGGACAGCAACAAAATATATGAAAGTTGTTTTTTTCCGTTTTTGTTTTGTTTTATATGATTTAACATCCAGCCCCAACCCTATGTTCCACTTACTAATGCCTCTCGCTGGATTGGTTCAGCCCAAATAGGACTGCCTCAAATAAGCAGTTAATGGGCCATGCAATGATCTTAACCACTTGCATCCAGTAGGTGGCGCAGCATGTTGTGTAATGGTGGGCAGACCTGCTTGTGCCTCTTCATTGCACAACATATAGCTGTGAGAAAAAAAAATGTTGGGAAAAAAATATCTTTCACCATATGAGAGGTGAAACACTGCCTCACCTGCCTCTAGTGACTGCACATCAGTGGGGTTCACTTTAGGGGGTAGGTAAGGTAGATGGCGGCGGTGTTAGGGGCTCAATTTAGGGGGTTATAGATTTAGTATAGCTGGCGGCGGTTTAGGGGTTAATAATTTTATTAGGTTGCGGCGGGCTCCGGGAGCAGCGGTTTAGGGGTTAATACATATTTTATTGTTAGGCTAGTGAGGGGGGATAGCGGATAGAGGGTTAGACGTGTCGGGCTATGTTAGGGAGGCGTGTTAGACGTGTCGGGCTATGTTAGGGAGGCGTGTTAGACAGTGCGGGTAATTTAGACTTTAGTCAGGTTTTGTAGGTGCCGGCAGTTTCAAACGTGCCGCAAGTCACTGGCGACGCCAGAAATTTGTACTTGCGCAGATTTCTGGACATCGCTGGTTTATCAGACTTACGGCACGTTAGCATCTGACGGCGACATATATGGGATAGCTCGAGTTGTGAGCTGAAACTGCGGGCGACGCGGGTTCCCTCGCTTGCGCCGCAAACTACGATCTATATAGGATCGACCCCCATATATGTATTTTATCTCTTGTCAGTGACAATTAGTATTTATTAGGATAATTATTTACATTATTTAGATTACCTACAGCTCATGGACATGAGCTGCTTATAGCGCTATCTCAAATCTTTTGTAATTCTATTTTTTAGAAAAGTCTGAGGGACTTATCTTAGCCTTTTGAGACTGACTGCTTGGTTTCTTCTGTATATATTATAGATTTATATGATCTTGAATTAATATATCACAGAATTAGGATTCCTTTAGGTGTGAGCCCTTTTGGGGCTTGTCTGAGGACATTTCTTGTCATCAAATATTCTAGTTTTTGTTTCTATATACATATATATATATATATAGTTCAAACAAGAGAGTGCACTCAGCGGGTCTTTTTTGCAAGATTTAATGTGCAAATGTTTTGTGACATTTGCACATTACATCTTGCTAAAAAGACCCGGTGAGTGCGCTCTCTTATTTGAACTGTATGCTATTTTCTAATCAGTGAGCAAGTGCTTTTCTAAAAATCTGCACTTGCTCACTGATATATGGGCACTGTTATGTAAGCATGATATATTTTCCAAAAATAAGCAACATAAAAAGGACAATTAAAATGACCCCTTTTTGTACATTTAAAAGAAAATTCCAAATGTTACCTAAAGTTATAAATTTTAAGAGAAAAAGGTGTGAATGATTAAAGTAAAATTTAATGTGAAAGAACCTGAACTCTAAAAATTTACTATAATTAACAAACACCTAGATTACAAGTTTTGCATTCGTGTTTTAACGCTGAAAAAATTGATATTTTAGCGTTAAAATAGCACCGCAGCCATTACAAGTTTTGTCGGTATAGCTGTACCACAAGCCTTTTAGCCTGTAATGCTAAGTCAGTCCCGCACACGTAAAAATTAAGTTTTTTCATGGGACTTCCATAGCGCAGCCCTTACAAGTTTTGAGTTCTGGCTAAAAAGCTTGCGTTACACCCTATAACGACAAGATCCGTAACGCCATCTGAAAGCAGTAGTTATGAGTTTTACGCAACAAAACTGTTACATAAAACTCATAACTAAAGTGTTACAAAGTACACTAACACCCATAAATTACCTATTAATCCCTAAACCAAGGCTCTCCCGCATTGCAAACACTATATTACATTTATTAACCCCTAATCTGCCGCTCCCGACAGCGCCGCCACTACTAAAATTTATTAACCCCTATTCTGCTGCTCCCCGACATTGTCACCACTATAATAAGTTATTAACCCCTAAACCACCACCCTCCCGCATCGCAAACACTATTTAAATATTATTAACCCCTAATCTGCCGTCCGCCCACATCGCCCCCACTATATGAAAGTTATAACAAAGTCTAACAAAAACCTAAGCTACCCATTGCCCTGAATAGGGCATATGTATGGGCATTGTCCTTAAAAGGGCATTTAGCTCTTTTGCATTGCGCTGAAAAGGGCATGTAGCTCTTTTATGAAAAGCCCAAACCCTAAACTAAAAAAAAAAACCCCACCAAAAAGGTTTAAAAAATCCTAACACTAACCCCCAAAGATCCACTTACAGATGCTGAAGTCCTGCTTAAAGGATCTTCATCCCAGTGGCTCCATCTTCATCCAGGCGGCCCCATCTTCATCCAGACGGCTCCATCTCCATCCATCATGGGACGGGCATCTTCTTCATCCCTACGGAGGTGGAGCAGTCGATGCGTGGAGGCAGAGGTCCAGGCGAAGGTCCAAGGTGGAGGTCCATCGATCCGACGTGGAGGTCCTCTTTATGCAATCGTCTGCCGCACAATGAGGATTGAAATGCAAGGTACCCTTTTTATACTGGGGGTACCATTGTATTCCCATTGGCTGAAAAATTTGAATCAGCTAATAGGAATTAGGGCTGCTAAAATCCTATTGGCTGTTCAAATCAGCCAATAGGATTTAAGCAGCTCTCATTCTATTGGCTGATTCTTTTAAATGGGTATTTGAATAGGAATCATTTTTATTATTTTGGATAATTTTGTTTGTTATTTTTTGTAATTTTAGTGCTTTTTACTTTTTGTAATGTTAGGTTTTAGTCTAAGGCAGCTTAGGTTTTATTTCACAGGTAAGTTTGTATTTTTAACTAGATAGTTAATAACTATTTACTAATTAGTCTACCTAGTTAAAATAAACACAAACTTACCTGTGAAATAAAAATAAAACCTAAGCTAGTTACAATATAACTATATAACTATTAGTTATATTATAGCTAGCTTAGGTTTTATTTCACAGGTGAGTATGTATTTAGTTTTAAATAGGTATTATTTAGTTAATAATTGTAACTTTAAATTAGCTCTATTTTAATTATGTTAAAGTTAGGGGGTGTTAGTGATAGGGCTACGTTAGGGTTAGGGTTACATTAGGGTTAGGTTTAGGGGTTAATATAGTTTAATTTAGGTTGTTGCCTTGTGGGGGGCTGGCGGTTCTGGGGTTAGTAGGTTTATGTAGTGTTAGTGATGTGGGAGGCAAGAGGTTTAGAGGTTAATAGCTTTATTTAGTTGCGGCGATGTCGGGGAGCGGCAGAATAGGGGTTAATAGATTTATTATAGTGTGGGCGATGTTGGTGTGCAGGGGAAAAGAGGTTAATAACTTTAGTATAGTGGTGGCGATATTGGGAGCGGCAGATTATTGGTTAATAACTTTATTTCAGTGGCGGTGATATCGGGAGTGCAGATTAGGGGTTAATAACATTATGTAGGTGTCGGCGATGTCAGGGGCAGCAAATTAGGGGTGTTTAGACGTGGGGTTTATGTTAGGGTGTTCGGTTTAAACGTTACTTTTTTCCCCATAGACATCAATGGGGTTGCATTACGGAGCTTTTCATCCCGCGAACGCAGGTGTTAGGTTTTTTCTAACCTGCTCTCCGCATTGATATCTATGGGAAAAGCGTGCACGAGCACGTCAAAACAGCGCTTGTATTGTGTGCGGTATGGAGCTCAACGCAACCATATCGCACGCACAAGGAGCCTGTTTCCAAACTTGTAATGGCTGCGCTATAGAGGGTTAAATAACTCAACTTTTCTTGCGTTCGCTAAAAAACCTATAGCGCGCATAACTTGTAATCTACCTGCATGTTAATTTTAATCCATAACTCAAATCATAATATCTAACTGACTATATTTTTGTGTTGACAGCTTAATAACAACATTGGGTTTCCAAAACATGGCCAGATATCTTTCGTGCTTTGCTATAGATATTTCTTCAATGAGTAATTCCTTTGCTAATATTTTCTTATAGATCCTTTGACTATGTTTATTAAAAATAATTTAGGTGGGGGGCGGAGGCTATAGCTGAAGTGGAAGGACGCATCTGAGTGGAGCTCCTGGCTTCAATTATCCTTAACAGACTATAACTCAGGATATTTAACAAAACTACAACTCATCTATGCTCTTTAATAGCCTGAGGGGACTTGAGGTTCAGATCTGCATTGAGTTTGCTGACCGCCTATGCTCTTTAGCTGGGTCATGAAGTGAATTGCTATAAAGTGATCACCATCTTTGCATTCCCCCCCCCCCAGGAAACTGGGTTATAAGGCAGATATTTAATGCGTCTTCAAAATCTTTAATTTGGACAATACCATTGACACTATATTTAAGACTTCTACGAGAGGGGCTTCAGATACACTGTTAATCTATAATGGAGCAGATGGAACCTAATATCAATTTCCTGCTGGGAGCTGTGAGCCGCTTACTAGATGAACACCATGCAAGGCTCTTACACACATGGTCCACTGAATGGGACAGCTTACGTGCATTTGTAGCACAAAATACTAAATGCTATGGCAAGGGAAAAAGCTGGGAAAAATCATGGTGGGAACGATACTCGAGTGAGTCTTACACTTCTAAGAATGACTCTGCCCCAAGACCAAGCTCCAGGTACAGACAAACAGAGCTGATTGGTGGAAAGCCTAGAGATTATCTCCTCAGATGAGTTGCTAAGACAGAAAGCGGCGCTGCTGAGGGAGAAGAACCTATCCAATAATCCTGAACTTGCTACCGACTCAAAATATGTGGGTTCCATCATTGCTATCACTAGGGATCCTGTTTGCCCTAATACTACGAAGTGTGCAGGTGAGAGGCATAGCTTCGCTCTCCTCCCTCCTCTACCTAAGGCCCTCACAGCTGATTATAACAAAGACGCCTGTGTATACCTTCAAATTGTAGAGTCACTATCATCCAACGACCAGGCTAAACGATTGAGAACTTACAAGACTTAACGGAGTGGTGTGCACTCGCACTGTTTGCAGAGGAGGACTGGCATGGGGTGAGAGCTCCCTATGGTTCTCAGTGCCTACTAGCAGGATATAAACGTTAAACGTTATAGTGGGCTAACAGACTGTATTGTTCTTGTGTAGTCACTCAAATTAGTGTCTTACCAAGGAATAACTCAGAGAACACAGATCTGCATCTAGTCACTAACTGTTTATTATCCTAACTGAACTTTTGTTACCATATATGGTAGAAACACCAACAGCCAATCAACATTCTGTATGCAAATTGACAAACACATCACATGACATGTTAATAAAATTACACTGACTAATATTTTCCCCAAGGGACACTAGTAATCCCCCATCTGCTTTTAGTCAGTTTATGAAGCTGGATCGTGTGTCTTACAGCGGATATTGCTGACCACTAAGTCAATATTTGTTTTAGCCGAGCGTTCACCCCTTCAGGGGCTGATATGCAGTTACATATATATCTGAAAAATGCTATTTGCATACTAGCAACGATACCCTTGTACATATAAATTTAAAGCACTAAGTTATAGGTGTTTTGTATAGCAAATGTTCTAGCTTTCTATGTCCTATAATGTTATAGTTGCATATATCAATCATTATCTGTCTTCATGTCCTATATTTTCTGATCCTGTATGATAAACCTAGGTGTATGCATATGTTTTCCGCAACTAGGTATTTATAGATTCCTATGAATACAGTGACTCAACTGGGTTCCTAAACTTCCCCATGAATAAATCACACCCAGGCTATGCACCAACTCAAGGTCTAAGAAAGATTTCTGTAAATCTATAACCTACTCTCTAAGACTAGTTTTTCATTATATACCTATTAAGACAAACTCCCAGAATTAAAATTTCTGGCGCTATTTAAGTTTATCTTTAATTTTGTCCCGCAATCACTTTGTTGCCGCAAAGTCTCAGGGTATCCGTATTAAGCTATACTCATATAATTTATATTATTGTCTAAGTTCAGCATCAACAACTCATTTTGGAAAATGCTTGAATATCCTTAAACATGTCAGTTGCTAGTTAATCCTTTTGACCAGTGGCCCATGAGTTGCCTCGATGCAGCTATCATTTACCATACTTGTAGGTCCAAGAGTGAACAGCTAACTAGCTGCCTTAATTCTAGAACACATCTGAAAAATGAGGTTTCATTTTTGTTAGCCCAATCCTGTAGCTTATAGTTTAATCATATATTGTCATTTAAGACACATCACATTAAATAATAGGTGTGTTGGTAAGGCCTTTCCTATTTTTATCCTCAGCACTGTTGTTTACTTCTATCAATTGGTAGGAAATTTGAACCTGTATATTACATACATGCTGTGACCCTGCTTATTTATTATCGCTTAGATTTTGTTATTAAAGGGACACTGAACCCAATTTTTTTTCTATCGTGATTCAGATAGAGCATGCAATTTTAAGCAACTTTCTAATGTACTCCTATTATCAAATTCTTTTTATTCTCTTGGTATCTTTATTTGAAATGAAAGAATGTAAGTTTAGATGCCGGCCCATTTTTGGTGAACACACTGTGTTGTTCTTGCTGATTGGTGGGTAAATTCACCTACCAATAAACACGTGCTTTCCATGGTGATGAACCAAAAAAATAGCTTAGATGCCTTATTTTTCAAATAAAGAAAGCAAGAGAACAAAGAAAAATGTATAGTAGGAGTAAATTAGAAAGTTGTTTAAAATTGCATGCTCTATAGGAATCACAAAAGAAAAAATTTGGGTTCAGTGTCCCTTTAAGTCTTTTTATTTGCATTGTAATACATTACCCAGAAAATGATCTGCATATTTACTGTTATTGCAATTGGACATATATTGTACGTTGACATTGATAAAAACCTCAATAAAAATTTTTTTTTATAATTTTGGTTTCCCCAAAGATTGTCTTCAATAAATATAATGGTATAAATACAGGATTTTGGGTTCACTGGTTATTGATATTAGATTATGAGTGTGGGGCTGTGATTCAGTTTGTAGTTGTAGTCAAATTTGTTTATGCACAGTTCTAAGCCGTTGAAAAATGTACATACTTTAGAGCTATTAATAAATTGTGTGTCAATGTTAAAAAAAAATATTTTATTTTCTATTTTTTCTGTTACTCCACTGAGCAATGGGGAAAGTTAGATTTCAGGCTCTTGTCCCCTTTTTATATTGTTACTACATCTAGGCAGAATTAAAGGGGCACTAAAGTCAAAATTAAAATGTTCACGATTCAGATAGAGCATGTTGTATTAAGAGACTTTCCAATTTACTTCCATTGTCAAATTGTGCACAGTCTTTTTATATGAATATTTTGTGCTGATGTAATAAATTGTATTGGTCACAAGTAGCAGAGAATGTTATTACTTTGCTTCTGGTCAAAACCAAAACAATAAATAAATAATGAAACCAAAAGTCAAAAACTCGATAATAAAAACTATTTTGATGATAAAAAGACAATTTTGAGCTCTTCCAAGTCAAACTCCTTGACATATACGATATATAAATTAATTTTAAACAAATTAAATCTTTTTTTTTTTTTTTTAAATACTTCAAATACCTTTCTTCTTCACATAATATATATATTATTCATATTTAATACAGGTATTTGCAGTGTGGTAACCACTGAAGAGCCCTGCATACATTATACGTCAGAACTGGCGACTTGTTGTGTAAGTGGTTTCTCGGGCTGTGGTAAATGAATTATCTGTATGATCTTACTGGGATTCCACTGAAGGATTCATTTAAAGGTACATTTATTGGCATTTCTACTTATCCGTTGGAGCCATTTTATCAGTATATTTTGCTGAAAATACTTCAAGGTGTTGATTTACCTGGGGGCCACATGATGAGCCTTGTTTGGGCAGTATCACTTCACCTATTTTGATCCCTTTACCAGTATTGGATTACAAATACCTGCCTTTTTTGGTTGGCTTTCAATATCAGCACTGGACCGCTTTACTTGAACTATTTCTCATGTTGGCAAAATAATTGTACTACTCACTCTCCATATCTGCCTTCTGTCAGGATGTTGCTTATGTTTGATGTATATATTTATTTTATAAGTGTGCCATTGATCGTTCTGCTTGCCGCAGACGTTCTTTAATATTATGCAGAGTAAATAATCTGTTGCTGGAAATAGTGGTCTTTTGACTTTTTTCTTTATATATAGTATATATATATATATATATATATATATATATATATATATATATATATATATATATATATATATATATATATATATAAAAAGATATTTGTAGTAATTCTTAATGTAACTTCAGGTTAGTGTGCGAGCAAAAGCCAGAAGAGGCTTTTGTAGCATGTCCCATAAAAGTCTATGTGTAAAGGTTGCGCTATCTAGTGTGGTTGCTCTATCCGACTCCCAGATATGTGAGGCTTTTGCTTGCATGCAAACTATTTACTTTCAACTTCTAATACGAGTGCAAAATTAGGAGCATTATTGATTTAACTTGAGTGCAATTAGCTGAAAATCACTATTATTGTTTGCTCTCCACTTGTAATATAGGCCAATATGTAGGAAAAACCAGCAAGGAGATCTCAACCAGAGTTAGGGAGCACATATCAGATGTAAAAAATTATAATAATAATAAAAAAAAAAAACATTTTAATAATGTTCACCTAATCAATGTTGCACATTTTACTTTTAAAATAGTATAAGTAGTGATAGCACCTAGGGGTGGAAAGAAGTATAAGATCCTAGATTTGGATTTTTAAATTAAATAATATCATCCTATTCACTGTATGGCTGCTGGAACATGTCAGAGAACTCAAAGAAGTCTCAGCAGAGATTGTAACTTTTCTAACTTTTTCACACCACCACAGTACCATTTATATCAAACATGGGCAATTTATTTATTTAGCACAAACTGAAGAACAGTAGTGTGATGTGTGGAGAGGATCTTCCCAACTAGGGAGCTATCAATTGCAATCACATAGAAAATTAGAGTTAGGAATAAATGAGCCAGTGTTTAGAAAAAGTAAACATTACCACTTAGTATCTGATGCCAGATGTTTGTGAACTATCCAGGGAGGTGTCAGCTTCATTCTCCAAAGCATCACATTTTAGAATACATTTAAACAACATCAAATACCCAATAGATGATTGATAAATTCTATTTTATCAGTGCAGCTTCCTACATCTTTAGAGAGATAAACAGTGTTCAAAGGCCTAAAGTTTTTAGAGAATTAGTTTCACAGAAACTACTTATCTTGTTTCGATGTTTAATTTTACAATGATATGGTATTAAAGGGATATGAAACCCAATTTTCTTCTTCCATGATTCAGATAGAGCATGCAATTTTAAGTTACGTTTTAATTTACTCCTATTATCTATTTTACTTCGTTTTCTTGGTATCTTTATTTGAAAAAGTCTGAATGTAAGTTTAGGAGCTGGTCCATTTCTTGTACATCACCCTGGGTACCGCTTGCTGATTGGTGGCTACATTCCCAGTGGAAAAAAATAAGCAGAGGGCCATAAAAGATAAAGAACAGTCATAAAGATAATTTTTGGATGTTTAGACTGCTCTGGTGGGGTACCTCAATATTTAGCAAAGAAGGGGGTGAAGGTCATTGTCCCATGACAACAGTGGGGATATTAAATAATATACAAGTACCATCTGAGCCCCTGGAGAAGCAAGAGATGGAGGATGATTTACTTGACTAGGCAGATGACAAATAAGCCAGAGAAAATCTTATTTGTTAATTTTTCACTGGTCCTTCTCTATTGCAGGCATTAAGCTTAGACTATCTAAATACTATTACTTGCTTTCTATAAGAAAAACATTTGTTGTACCTTTTCTGATCAAGATCAAGGAGAAGGAGGTTAATATGGAGTAATTGTGGCTTCTGTTTGCAGATTGGGTACTAGCACAGGAATTAGAGACAATCAGCTAGGCACAAATAAGTGTCTATAAGAACATCAATATATTTTGTCTGAATAGCTGCATTGTATATTGTGGGAGCAACAGGAAGTAGGAACAAGGACATGGGTGGAAAATTGACATAAGGATAAATCATAGTCATCAAAGGAGCAGCAGCTGAGACACTTGTAGCAGAATAAAAAATGTAGTTGTGGAGGAGGTTCACAATGAACAAGTGGATTTCTTTGGTGTGTTGTAAAAGGACATGTTACTCAAATGCTGATTCACTTGGAATTGGTGCAGCACATTTGTAAACAGCTGATTGAAAATATCACACAAGTATCTCTAAGTAAAAAGGAGAGTATTTTACCTTAAAGTTACTCCAGCACTGTGAGCAATTATCCTTCAGTGCTCTTTTTAACTGTCATCTGCCTGGTGGGAAAACAACAGCCAATCCATGTAATAATGTGATATTTCAAAGTAGACTTCCTTAAAGGGACAGTAAAGTCATAATTAGATATTCATGATTCAGAGAGAGCATACAATTTTAAACAACTTTCCAAATTACTTCTATTATTATTTTTTTTATATTTATTTTCCAATTCATGATACAGCAAAAATAGAGAGCATCAAGAAGAACATTGTGAAAAAATATGAGATTACATTGAAAAAACACATAGATGAGCACATTGTCAAGTGCATAACACAGAAAATATTTAAATCAACAAGAAAACCCAAAAACGAGGATATTACTCTTAAACTCCATACTTAAATCAACTTGGACCCTCAATTCCATAGCAATTGAAACATTTCATAAAAAAAGGATATACAAGGTACTTAATCAAAATATATCAAGGTAAGATTGAGCACAAGATTATGATTACAAAAATAGACTGCAACAAGTGTAAACCATATCTTTATACTAGGACTTAATTTACCTCTTCTTCAGGTTAAAAATGAATTGGATTTATTTTACAGGTAATTTTGTAGTTATTTTAACTAGGTAGCTATTAAATAGTTAATAACTATTTAATAGCTATTGTACCTAGTTAAAATAAATACAAAGCTGCCTGCAAAATAAATATAAATCCTAAAATAGCTACAATTTAACTATTAGTTATATTGTAGCTATATTAGGGTTTATTTTATAGGTAAGTATTTAGTTTTAAATAGGATTAATTTATTTAATTATAGTAATTTTATCTAGATTTATTTAAATTATCTTTAAGTTAGGGGGGGTGTTAGGGTTAGGGTTAGACTTAGGTTTAGGGGTTAATAACTTTATTATAGTAGCGGCGACGTTGGGGGCGGGAGATTAGGGGTTAATAATTGTAAGTAGTTGGCGGCGACATTGGGGGCGGCAGATTAGGGTTTAATAAAATTTACTATAGTGTTTGCGAGGCGGGAGTGCGGCGGTTTAGGGGTTAATACATTTATTATAGTGGCGGCGATGTCCGGTCGGTAGATTAGGGGTTAATAAGTGTAGTTAGGTGGCGGCGACGTTGGGGGCGGCAGATTAGGGGTTAATAAATATAATGTAGGTGTCGGCGATGTTAGGGGCAGCAGATTAGGGGTTCATAGGTATAATGTAGGTGGCGGTGATGTCCAGTCAGCAGATTAGGGGTTAAAAATATTTATTTTAGTGTTTGCAATGTGGGGGGGGGCTCAGTTTAGGGTTTAATAGGTAGTTTATGGGTGTTAGTGTACTTTTTAGCACTTTAGTTAAGAGCTTTATGTTCCGGCGTTAGCCCATAAAACTCTTAACTACTGACTTTTAAATGCGGTAGGAGTCTTGGAGGTAGAGGCTGTACCGCTCACTTCTTCCAAGACTTGTATAACCAGCATTAGGCAAATCCCATTAAAAAGATAGGATACGCAATTGACGTAAGGGGATTTGCGGTAGCCTCGAGTCGCGGAAGAAAAGTGAGCAGTAGACCCTTTCCTGTCTGACTCGTAATACCAGCGTTAGATAAAAAGCAGCTAAATTTAACTGCTTTTGAACTGTTCACTATAATATATATATATATATATATATATATATATATATATATATATATATATATATATATATATATTATAATTATTTATATTTATTTGAACTTATTTTGTATCATATGTACTTATATTATCTTGTAGATGATAGCATTAAGATTTTTTTAGAGGTGCCAGACGTGTCCCCCTGCTTAAGCCAGTACATGTCCGGGCCCGTCTGAAGTATGCTAGAGAGCATTTGGATGATCCAGAAGCAGATTGGGAGAATGTCATATGGTCAGATGAAACCAAAGTAGAACTGTTTGGTAGAAACACAACTCGTCGTGTTTGGAGGAGAGAGAATGCTGAGTTGCAACCAAAGAACACCATACATACTGTGAAGCATGGGGGTGGCAACATCATGCTTTGGGGCTGTTTCTCTGCAAAGGGAACAGGACGACTGATCCGTGTACATGAAAGAATGAATGGGGCCATGTATCATGAGATTTTGAGTGCAAACCTCCTTCCATCAGCAAGGGCATTGAAGATGAAACGTGGCTGGGTCTTTCAGCAGGACAATGATCCCAAACACACCACCCAGGCAACAAAGGAGTGGCTTCGTAAGAAGCATTTCAAAGTTCTGGAGTGGCCTAGCCAGTCTCCAGAACTCAATCCCATAGAAAACATTTGGAGGGAGTTGAAAGTCTGTGTTGCCCAGCGATAGCCCCAAAACATCACTGCTCTAGAGGAGATCCGCCTGCAGGAATGGGTCAACATACCACCAACAGTGTGTGATAACCTTGTGAAGACTTACAGAAAATGTGTGACCTCTGTCATTGCCAACAAAGGATATATAACAAAGTATTGAGATGAACTTTTGATATTGACCAAATACTTATTTTCCACCACATGATTATATTTAGATATGCTATGTGCAGAACATTGGAATGTGATATATTTACAGTAAATACACAGTATAACATTTTATTAAATATGAATATTGCATATTTATGTTGTTACATGTTTTTATCTACTTGACTGCAAAGGGATCCAATACACTTACATATGTCTATATGGGAGTGCCTTAGCAGATCTTGACCAACTACTCCTAGAGACCACTATAACCCAGAACACTGAAGTGGCTCTGGATGATGAGCAACAAGTTGAAACTCAAAGCTTCATCTACATTTAAAAAGAAATCAAATTTTATGCCTCAATTATCAACTGTTCCAGTTGTTCACCAATTTGTTAAATTGGTTGAAAAAGATATACAACATTTACGCCTAGAGGTCCCAACGCTGCTTTTTAACGCCCGCTGGTATTATGAGTCTGGCAGGTACAGGTGTACCGCTCACTTTTATTCCGCATCTCGAGCTTACTGCAAATC
This sequence comes from Bombina bombina, assembly GCF_027579735.1. Taxonomy (NCBI): domain Eukaryota; kingdom Metazoa; phylum Chordata; class Amphibia; order Anura; family Bombinatoridae; genus Bombina; species Bombina bombina. Next base: position 568,386,185 of record NC_069503.1, read on the forward strand.
CCCTTACGTCAATTGCGTATCCTATCTTTTCTATGGGATTTTCCTAATGCCGGTATTATGAGTCTTGGAAAAAGTGTGTGGTACACCCTCTCCTGTCAAGACTCCTACCACATTTAAAAGTCAGTAGTTAAGAGTTAAGAGTTAGAATGTGAGCTCAATCCTATTGGCTGATTGCATCAGCCAATTTGATTTTTCCTACCTTAATTCCGATTGGCTGATCTTAATTCCGATTGGCTGATAGAATCCTATCAGCCAATCGGAATTGAAGGGACCCCATCTTGGATGACGTCATTTAAAGGAACCTTCATTCTTCAGTTGGACTTCATTTGAAGAGGATGCTCCACGTCGGCTGGATTGAAGATGGACCCGCTCCGCTCTGGATGGATGAAGATAGAGGATGCTGCCTGGATGAAGACTTCTGCCCCTCTGGAGGACCTCTTCTGGCCGGATCGGATGAAGACTTCTGCCCCTCTGGAGGTCCACTTGTGCCCGGCTGGGTGAAGACGTCTCAAGGTAGGGTGATATTCAAGGGGTTAGTGTTAGGTTTTATTAAGGGGGGATTGGGTGGGTTTTAGAGAAGGGTTGGGTGTGTGGGTGGTGGGTTTTAATGTTGGGGGGGTATTGTATTTTTTTTTACAGGTAAAAGAGCTGATTACTTTGGGGCAATGCCCCGCAAAAGGCCCTTTTAAGGGCTATTTGTAATTTAGTATAGGGTAGGGAATTTTATTATTTTGGGAGGCTTTTTTATTTTATTAGGGGATTAGATTAGGTGTAATTAGTTTTAAAAAATTGTAATATTTTTTTTATTTTCTGTAATTTAGTGTTTGTTGTTTTTTGTACTTTAGTTTATTTAATTTAATTGTAATTAATTGTAGGTAGTTTAGGAAATTAATTTAATGATAGTGTAGTGTTAGGGGGAATTTTAACTTAGGTTAGGATTTATTTTACAGGTACTTTTGTATTTATTTTAGCTAGGTAGTTATTAAATAGTTAATAACTATTTAATAACTATTGTACCTAGTTAAAATAAATACAAAGTTGCCTGTAAAATAAAAATAAACCCTAAGCTAGTTATAATGTAACTATTAGTTATATTGTAGCTAGCTTAGGCTTTATTTGATAGGTAAGTATTTAGTTTTAAATAGGAATAATTTATTTAATTGTAGTAATTTTATTAAGAATATTTAAAATTACATTTAAATTAGGGTTGTGTTAGGGTTAGGGTTAGACTTAGGTTTAGGGGTTAATAACTTTATTATAGTTGTGGCGGCGTTGGGGGGGGGGCAGAGTAGGGGTTAATAAATATAATGTAGGGTTCGGCGATGTTGGGGGCAGTAGATTAGGGGTTCATAAGTATAATGTAGGTGGCGGCGGTGTCCGGAGCAGCAGATTAGGGGTTAATAATATAATGTAGGTGTCGGCAATGTCGGGGACAGCAGATTAGGGGTTAAGTGTAAGATTAGGGGTGTTTAGACTCGGGGTTCATGTTAGGGTGTTAGGTGCAGACATAAAATGTATTTCCCCATAGGAAACAATGGGGCTGCGTTAGGAGCTGAACGCTGCTTTTTTGCAGGTGTTAGGTTTTTTATCAGCCGGCTCAGCCCCATTGTTTCCTATGGGGAAATCGTGCACAAGCACGTTTAGCCAGCTCACCGCTACCGTAAGCAGCACTGCTATTACAGTGAGATGTGGAGCTACATTTTGCTCTACACTCACTTTTTTGTGGATAACGCCGGGTTTAAAAAAACCTGCAATACCAGCGCTGTCTTAAGTGAGCGGTGAGAAAAAAAGGCTCGTTAACACCGTACACCATTACCGTCAAAAACTCGCAATCTACCTGTTAGTGTTCACAGGCATAGTTGATGATAATCTATCTAGGTCAGAAAGGAAAGCTTTAGATTAACTAATCCATGCTAAGAATATTGTTATAAAACCAGCGGACAAATGCGGTAATCTCATAATATGGGATGAGAAAAAATACATTTTAGAGATAAGACGTCAGCTACTCAACAAAAAACAGTATTGTAGAATGATGACCAATCCTATTGGTCACCTACAAAATGAGTTATTCAAGATCTTGAATGAAGCAAAATCAAATAGTATTATTACACTGAATGAGTTTAAATATCTAGTTCCTGAGTTTCCAGTCATGCCAGTGTTTTACTGCATTCCTAAGATCCATAAGAATCATGCAAACCCTCCGGGATGCCCCATAATTGTGTCAATAGAAAGCTTGACAGAAAAAGTTCTTACTACAATGCCCTCATATGTAATTGACACCACAGATTTATTGCGTAAAATCGATGGGATAATGATTCCTGATCACACGTTATTGGTATCATTGGATGTAGAGGTACTGTATTCCTCTATACTTCATGATATAGGTATAGGGGACTGCAGGGACTTTTTGGACAGTAGGGGGAGCACATTTGAAAACCACAATGATTTTGTCATCAAAGCTTTACAATTTATTTTGGAAAATAATGTTTTCTCTTTTGATGGTAAAATGTATAAACAAATAAGGGTTACAACCATGCGGGCGACGTGCGCCCCCACATATGCTTGCCTTCATTTATGTGCATGGGAGATGGATAAAGTTTACCCCAACAAACTATATGAACAGCATGCTTTATTATGGCTAAGATATGTGGTCCTCCTATGGGATGGTTCCGCTGAATCTCTGCAGGCCTTTATACAATAATTAAATGAAAACCAATATAACATTAAATTAACCTTCAGCTTTAATTGTAAAGAAATATCTTTTCTAGATATTAATATTAAAAAAGAAAATGAACTGATTACTTTTCGCAAAAGTACAGCAACTAATAGTCTTTTATTGGCTTCAAGCAACCACCCAAAACACCTCAAAAGAGGTATACCAGTAAGCCAGTTCCTACGGCTACGCAGGAACTGCTCATCAAAGTCTAAATTCGAGATCCATGCAGAAAAAATGGAGAAAATATTTTTAGATAGAGGGTATCCTAAAAAAATAGTAATGGGAGCTAGAAATAGAGCTAGAAAAACAGAAAGGGAACAACTTCTATTCTTAAGTAAATAAAATACGAATGATAACTAAGTTTAATTGCCATTGGCATGCCTTGAGAAAAATCCTCAATAGACACTGGAAGATTCTTACCAGTGATGAGGATATAGAAAAGGAGGTAGGGGAATTTTCGTTTCTGACAGCAAGAAAAGTTCCAAACCTTAGAGACAAATTAGTAGCCAGTATACCTCTAGACCACCTATATTAGATTGGCTCTCCAGCCAAAAAACAATTGGTAACTACCCATGTGGGAGGTGTGTAGCCTGTAAGTTTATGGAAAAAACTAAACAATTTAGTGTTCAAGATGGCAAGATATACAAAATCAGAGAATTTTTTTAATTGTAATACGGTGGGCGTGGTGTACTTACTACACTATTCGTGCCCACTTTATTACGTGGGTAGAACAAAAATAATCTTTAAGGATAGGATTACTGAGCATAGGGATGATATTAAACAAAATGTACAAACTAGCAGTATTGCAATGCATTTGCCTGGTTGCCTGAGATTCTTAGGTATAGATAAAGGAATCCTTCATGGTAGAGGGGGCAATCATGCCAGGGCTCTTCTGCAAAAAGAAAGTAGGTGGATTAACAAATTAGCCACATTGAGTCCCACTGGTCTAAATGAAAAATTAGACTATGCATGTTTCCTAGGTTCATAAATTCCTGGTCTGTGTGTCTTATATAAAAATGCCCAAATCACTAGAAAAAGGCTATGTAAATAAAAAAAAAATCGCTGACATATCTAAGTATGCCTTTTTCAACCTTGCTCTTTTGGCTTAATCGTTATTAAAATTTATTTAGAATTAAAATAACAAATTGTAATGCTCCTATCATAGCTTCCTATTATACCTGTGATACTTCCATCACAGCACCTCCTATATTGCAGCCTATAAAACGTCACATCCTTGAGCTATCCATTGCTTCATTATTTTGTTCTCTTTCGTGTGTTTGTGGTTTCTTCACCTGTTCTTTCCTGAGAATACTTCCTGTTTCCAGATCAAATCAAGCCTCTGCCGTTTCAGAAACAGCTCACTAGCTGTCTCAGCTCTGAACTCCACTTCATCAGTCACATGACCGCATCATTCCTCACTACACAGCGGATCATCTCTGAACCAACCTACGCTGCATTGTAGCTTTTACACGCTAAAGATGCTCCAGATCCACTCACAGCTGTCTTCATCAATTCAGCTGTTCATTACCTGCTGTTCCAGGGATCTCAGCAAATATTCCAACTGACCACAAGAATACTAGTTTTGCTAAACAAACTGTTCATAAATTGTTTTGTAAATATATTGCTCAACTTGGAACAACTGCTTATTAGTTTAGCTAAAGGAACTGAACATAATACTGTTTGTATATTTATTGCTCAACTTGGATTTATTTCTGTGTCTCTTTTATATATCATTAACATTCACAGTAATCTTTGGACTGCCTTACCTCTCAGTAAGATTACGCCTATAAGAATTTATACTAACTTTATCCTAATCACAGATTGTAAGCATCTCAAATTCTCTACCTTAAAAGGTTAATCAGGATCTACTCGTTCCTTACCTATTCCCTGGTGTTACCTGAATATTAAGGAACTCGTTGAATTAACTGCACTATTTGATTAACCCATTGATTCATTTTAACCTCTGGATATCACATATTGCTACAAAACATCTATTTATTAATATTACATTTAAATACTACTCAAACTCTTACACAAATGTTGTATATTGTAAATTCGGTTGCAATGTGCTACCTTAAATTTAGAGGACTGTATATATTAAGAATCAGTCACTGTGTAATTTAGAATTCATCTGATAGAATAACAATTTGGGCTCACTATGCTAATCATCAATTGTAACTTTAACTATTAGAATTTGTTTATGTGTTGCTTATACAATATATCAATATGCAACTGTAACTAAATGAAATTTTGATGCACCTTGTGAGTAAAACCTTATCCACCAATTAGAACTTTCACCTGAAACAAAGGGCGGAGCAAATAGGAGCACTTAAACAGTACAGATGAGAATTTGTAATCAGCCCTGAGGAAGCCCCGTCCCATTTCATGATGAGGGGGTGAAACCTGCATTGGCATTGGTCGGCTGCACCACGTGACTGTTCACTTTGAGTGAGTTTGTTATGGAGCTCTGAAACACCAAGATTGCTACAGAGTTGTGTCATACAAAGTTCAAAAGTGTGGACATTTTGCGGACACTTGATGGAGGATGAAAGGATGAAAACATCTGCTGCACTGGTGAGGTGCAATATAATACGGCTATCCCTGATGGAATATGAAGTACGGTAAAACTTGCTTATGTAAACTGCTTGTGCCGCTGCTTAACAGAAGAGGATGTGAAGCTGTTCCTTTGTGGAGTCCTAACAGGATTGAGTTCCAACTATAAGCCATTGAGTGTTATTCTGCTTGTTAAGCACTATTAATTTACAATGGGACATTTTATTATGCTCCATATACTGAGAAATGCTTCTCCTTGTATCATTTGTCTACTAGGAAATGAATACTGAGACACTTGGAACCCCAGGTTTTTACTTCCCAGGTATAGCTCCATTGAGTGTTACAAGGGGGTCCTAGGGCAAGTAGGGGTGTAGTGTCTTCAGTTCTATTTCCCATTTTTCATTATGTACTATATACATTGTCCGCTGTATGATGTTTGTACATCCTGCCTAAATTGTGTTTTTGCTTATTAATCCTGTATATATCTGTCCTAGTTATGCCCCTTTGGATTTACTGGGGGGTCTAGGTGTACAGATGGGTTTAAGCGTTTCACTAGGCAGTTCTTTTGATGCCTGTTATTATAACATTTTACTGACTTAGCGTTTACAGTCACTGTGACCGGTCACTTTGTAGGAATAAACTATTTATGTATACCTATTCCTTTTACTTATATGTGTATATATATATATATATATATATATATACATATTTTTCTGATGTATCTATGGTACATTATAATATATACGTACCTCAGTGTGTCTAAATGCCATTCTTGAAACTGCAACATAAAATTACCTGAGAGGTGCTTTATCTAATCTGAAGTACAGTTAATAAATGTGCTAAAAGAGTGCTGTGTCCCCTGTCTTTTTTGACACACTTCTATATGTAGAAAGAAAGAGTCAAAGTGGTATACCCCTATAATACTTACTATAATAATTGCTATGTAAATCTTCAAAAACTGGGACTTACGTAGAGACACACTCACCCCACTGTAGTGCTTCCACAACTTGTTGCCAGTCCCACTCGAGTCAGAGGTATACATATCAAAACCGAACTCTGGAGAATCTGTATAGTAAAAGATCGGGGGGGATACCTGACAGCAGCGTCCTCTGCTGATCTCACAGTTCAACCTCTATCTGCGGTTCCGGCCAGCGACACTTGATTGTGGATTGCAGGAGGTGCATCGGTAAAATCCAAGGTTTATTTAAACATCATTAAAAGGAGCAAAAAGCTCTGGGTCAACAGTGCAAGAAGAGTTAAAGGCAGAGATGGTGGCACCAATGGCTTACATGTTTCGCCGAGAAGCCGTAATCATAGCCAGTGGTGCCACACATGAGTGAATGCATTAAAGAGTATTACAAAGAACACGCCCTCCTCTACAATCCTTGTATATGGAAATTAACCCTCTATTGCCAGTTACTGAACACAGAGAAAATTATTAGAACATGCATACAGGGGTCCACAGCAAATGTTACATTCATTGATACACAATTAATATATACAGTATACAAAACTTGTGTACAGAAATAGGATATTGAATACAGACACATTGAGAAGTAGTAAAGTATAAACATATGACCATAAGTATAGAGGTGTAAGTGATTATAGCGATATGTATGCGGGTAACTCTAAACTAAAGAGCAAAATAATGCTCAGTCTAACATTGTTAATGTACAACATTAGCCAAAAAGACCGGGGAATCGATCAAAAGCCCGAACTTTTAAGAAGACGGGTAAACTTAAATGATTTGAACAAATCCCTGGTGGCTGTTAGAGGTAAACACGTCCACATTATCCATAAATGCAATATAATAGAGAACTTGTACTGGGTGTATGTGTGTATGCAAGCACTCAACAACACGCATATACACAAATACACACATACACACGTGTGCCCATAAAGCCTAAGGGAGTGCAGCGGCAGAACGTGAAGCATAAATATGACCCTGGGAGAAATTATTCCCAATAATTTATGAGGTCATACCTAGAGTTAAGGACAAGTGGAAGTCTAGACCTTAATTGAAAAATCCAATAGACCTCACGTTATGCCAGGACATTCTCAAGGTTGCCACTCCTGGGAGGGACCTTAGCTTTCTCTATAGCAGTCCATCTGAAGGAATTGAGACTGCTGTCATGTTTGGTTGCAAAGTGTTGCACCAAAGGGGTAGTGGATATACCTCTTGTTATAGTTGATATGTGCTCCCTAATCCGGGAGTTAATATCCCTTGAGGTGAGCCCCACATATTGGAGATTACATAAAGTACATGTAATAAGGTAGATGACATTAGTGCTGGTGCAGTTCAATCCTGACTTTATGGGGTAGACTTGGGCATTTACTGCTGATCTAAATATACTTCCTATGGCCACATCTAAACATTCCCAAGAGTTTAAGCCATGAACCTGTTTGTCGGGTAGTCTGTCTTAACTGGGTAGGAGACAAAATTGAGGCCAGGGTAGGGCATCTCTTGTATGAACACCTAACGCCCTCTTTGACAGTATTAGTGAGTTTATCATCAACAGCTAAAAGTGGAAAGGGTTTTCTCACAATGCTGCAGATTTTGGAGTATTGAGCACTGAAGCTCGTCACAAAATAGACTTCCTTAAAGTTACCAGTGCTGTTTTTTGGTTTATCTTGTAACATCAAATCTCTAGAAAGGCATTCTACTTGGTTTTTAGCCTCCTTAATATGACTCTTAGTGTACTGTCTATGTTTAAGTCTATTCTCCAGTAACTTAGCTTCCTGCACATAGTCCCGCTGCCTTCTACAGTTTTTCTTTAACCTCATAAATTGGCCTTTGGCCACAGCATATGAGGTGTTCTTAGGATGGCAACTGGAGGCGTGCAAGAGTGTGTTGCCAGAGATAGGTTTATGGTAAACTTTTGTAACAATGGAACCATCAGAGTTCCCCACTAGATTTAAGTCAAGATAGTTAATATTAATACAGTCTGAAATATAGGTGAAACTAAGATTGAGCTCATTGAAGCAATATCCAAGAAGGGGTTAGACCAAATAAAATTGGCAATATCCAAGAAGGGGTTCCCATCTGCCAAGATACAAGTTTGCGTATAAGGGGCGAATTTGCCCCCCATGACAGTGCCGCATTTCTGAAGATAGTAGTTCCCTTTAAAACTGAAAAAAATTGTGTGTAAGAAGGAATTCTAACACCCGGGCAATGTAAATTTGGAATTCTATACTATAGCTGGTGTGCTTGTCAAGAAAATATTTAACCACCATTATTCCCTTACTGTGGTGTATAGAGGAGCATAGGGAGAAAGCATCCACTATGACTCAAAGGTAACTATCCTCCCATTTTAGCTCAGCCAAAAGGTTAAGAATATGTTTTGAATCCCTGGTATAAGAATGTAAGGTGTTCACTACAGGCTGTAAAATGGCATCAAGCCATAGTGAAAGTCTCTCAAGGAGAGAATCAATTCCACTCATGATAGGATGACCTTTAACATCCGAGAGGGATTGTGGACCTTGGGAAAATGGTGGAACATGGGAATCTTAGGGTAAGAAACATTAAGGAATGATGCTGTCTGATAATTCAGAAACCCATGTTCCACACCATCATCCAAAATGTCCATCACCAATCTCTTATATTCGGAAGTGGGATTTTTGATTAGAATAGAATAGTCATGGGGATTATTAAATTGCCGTAGAGCTTCTGCCACTCGGTTCATGACTACAATGGTGCCACCTTTGTCCGCCGGACACATGACTATGTTTGTATTTTGTTGTAGAGATTTTATGGCCTTGTTTTGTCTTTTAGGCAAATTCAGTGTCAAATTACCAGGATTATCTTTTAAGGTCTGTAGGTCTATCTCAACCCTTCAGTGGAACGTCTCTATTATCTGATCCCTATTGTGAATGGGGTAGAATGTAGATTTGTCCTTAAAGGTAGCACCACTGTTGACTGAACCGGGGTTGGCCTCAGTTTCAAAGGCTAAATGTTGGAGAATAATGACATCACAGAACTCAGAAAAAGACTGTAATTCAGATGTTAGAGCAGTAGGTTGTCTATCGGATTCTGTCTGCTCAATAGAGGATATAGCAAAATGCTTTTTTAGGGTTATGTTTTAATAAGGCGGTTAACATCAACCATTGTTTGAAATAAATCAAATTGGGCAGTAGGAGCAAAGCCCAAACCTAATCCCAAAAGGTCAAGTTGATCCTGATTAAGTTGTGTAGACGAGAGATTAATTACATTATTCATTTGTATTTTGTCTGCATGTGATTCCCCCTCAATTGGTACCTCTCGAGGGTCCCCTGATTGGTAACTGCTGGTCCCCCTATACCCTGTGGTGTTTGGCCCAAGGGAAAAACCTTATCCAATATGGATTGTTCACAGTTATTTGAATTTGTAGAGTACGTATCTGCTGTGTTAGAAGGTGTATTTTTAGGGATATATTTAGAGATGTTAGTCCCTATATATGGTTTTTCCTTGGGTCTTGCCCCCAGGTGTGGACCCACATCATTCAGGGTGACTGATGTAGGTGTTTTTAGAATGCCTGTGTGTTGATTACAGAGTGTATTTGAGTGTACCTGTTTCTTCTTCATTGGCTGACTGGTTATCATCTGACGATCTGTCTGTATCACTGTCTGAGAATGTGACTGTTTTAGACTGTCTGTTACGACGTCTGTGATTGCCCCTGTGAATTTAGACTGAGGTAAATTGCATCTCTACTGATTACATTGTTTCTTACTCCAGATATAAACTGAGTTTTTTTGGTAGTCAGTTTTATCTCTGACAAATTTTAAATGTTTTTTTTCCATGATGAGCATTTTACCTCTGGCTAAAGAAGTCTGTAGAATATTGTCAAATTTAGGAAAATCCTGGTGTTGACTGCATTTGTTTAGTTCTAATTGGAGTGTATCTATTTCTACTTTTCTGTCATTTAGGTGTTTTGTTCTAAATTGAATTAATAATATCATAAGTTGTAGCAAGCATTTGGACAGTACATTATTCCAAGCATTTACAAAATCTTTATCATTTACATCCACTTTAAAGGTGGGAAATATATAAATTCTTAGACCCCTTGGGATAATTTATGCCTTAATGAAAGATTGAAATGTCCCATGTGAATGAGCAATGGCACAATACTAAATCAGTCCCTAGGGATCATTCTTCTCATTTAAGAACGCCTTTACGGGCTGGTAATCTGGGTTCCCCACAAGATAGAAGAGAGGTCTTTTTTCCTGAGATGAGTACATCAAATAGGTTCAATGTTTTGAACAATATTGATTCACAAGAATATGATGGTAGACCATCTGATTGCACGGGGATTAGGAATGACCAACAAATAACAACTTCACATCATTTTTTAGATCAGCGCCCCAGACAGCCAATATGGAAACAAAAAAAGATTGCCAGCTACTTGGAGCCTGTCGTCAGCCTTACATCTACCCAAAAAGGAAAAAGGCCTCACACAAACGAGGATGTAGAGGACGAAATACAGCCCTCAAAAAGGCAAGATTACGGGCCCTAAGCAGTGGAATCTTTAATTTGTCTTCCCATCACCTAACCAACGATGAGGTGAGGGTTTTAGGGAAGGGATTGTCGTTCAGCCCGTCTAATTCGCACAATGTATTTTCCCTTTTTGTGGATTTGAACAGGTTCACCCAGAAGCTTTCTATGCAAAAATATTTTGCAGAGAAAAGATTAAAAGAGGAATCTAGTCTACCAATTCTAACAGATAATATGGACCCTAGGCTCAATAATCAAATTCTCCCGGTTTTTGAACCTGAATCTTTAGTGGACCATTTGTGTGAAGGATTTATCCACACATCATTCAGGAACAAATCTAACTATGCTCCAAAACCAGTAAACAATTCCCATATAGAAATATTTAGACAACTTGTGAGTGACGAATTTGATCGGATCCCCAAAGGTATAGATAAGAACAAAAGGGGTAACCTATATGGGAATGAGAAACAAGCTTTGGAAACCCTAATGAATGACAAATCTATTGTCATCAGACAGGCCGATAAGGGCGGAGGAGTTGTTATTCAGGATCTGACAGACTATTTGACAGAGGCCGAAAAGATCCTGAATGACAAAACCTACTACATCAAATTAAAATCTGACCCCACCTTGAAATATTTGGCAGCTTTGCGAGATATAGTCGAATGCGCCTTTAAGGAAGGTATTGTGAATAAAAAAGAAAAAGAATACCTTGTACCCATAGAACCTAATCGTGCATTCTACTATCACTTGCCAAAATTGCATAAGGACCCTAGATGTCCCCCTGGCCGCTCGATAATATCGTGAATTGGCAGTTTAACAGACAATGCTTCCTCATACGTGGATTTCTTCTTACAGAAATATGTCGTTGGCCTGGACTCGTATATACGAGATTCATCAGATCTAATCAGTAAACTTGAACAGATTCACATCACACGTGACCTGATTTGGATCACGTGTGATGTCCAAGCTTTATATTCCAATATTATACATGACTTAGGAATAAAGGCCGTATATGGATTTCTTGAAACAGATCTATACCTGCCAGACTCTCAAAAACAATTTATCATTTCATTAATATCATTTATTTTACATCATAATTATTTTATTTTTCAGGATGAGTATTTTCTCCAGGTCAAGGGGACGGCCATGGTTACCAGGTTCGCCCCAAGTTACCCCAATCTTTTTATGGGGTAATTTGAACAGGAATATATATATGACTCCAGATTTGGGGCGAGCCTGGTATACTATGGCCGTTTTATAGATGATTTGGTAGTAGTATGGAGGGGCGATAGGTCATCAGCTGAGGAGTTTGTGAGACACCTCAATAACAACAATAAGGGTCTTAAATTCACTTGTACAATTGACACAAAAATGGTTGTTTTTCTGGATCTCAATCTATCCTTTGATGATGATAAGATTATTACTAATACCCACTTTAAACAAGTAGATTGTAATAGCTACTTAGATTATAGAAGCAACCACTATCTCCCCTGGAAAAGGAACGTACCATACGGTCAGTTCAAACGGGTTCGGAGAAATTGTAGTAGTCCACAAGATTATGAAATACAGAGCAAAATCTTAAAGGATAGATTTAAAGAAAAAAGATACCCAGAAGGAATTGTTAATAGTGCCTATGAAAGAGCAAAGAAGGATGATAGAAATAAATACTTTGAAAAAAAGCAAGTGAATACACAGTATCAGGACAATAATAGGAACCAGCCACTCTTTATCACAGAATACAATAACAACTATGATGTGATCAAGAAGAGTATTAACAAGCACTGGAAAATTCTATTGAAAGACCCTATATTGGGCCCAATGTTAGACCCTACACCTAAGATTGTCTATAAAAGAGCACCCAATCTAAAAAGAATTCTGGCACCCAGTAAAATAGTGAAGAATAAAAACACAGATAGAAATAACTTTTCTAATGTAGGAAGTGTTAGAAAAAATAATATAACTTGCGGGACACAAAGAAAGGGTAGTTATAAATGTCAAAATAAGAAATGTAAAATGTGTAAGTATATAACACACAATGTGAACACTTTCCAGTCCACTGTAACATCCAGAACATACAAAATGGGGAGCCGGATGATTTGTGCATCTACTTACGTAGTTTATCTTCTGTCTTGTATTTGTGGGTGCCAGTATGTGGGGTGTACCTGTAGGCGTCTGAGTTTGAGATGGTCTGAACATTTTAGAAACATTAAGGCTAATTTTAAGCTACACAGTGTGTCCAGACATTGTAATCTAAAACACAGTGGGAATTTGCATTGTATGAAAATTACACCTATAGAACATATCCCTAGATCTGATTTCTACAATCGCTTTTTTAGGCTAAGACAGAGGGAGACGTTTTGGATTTATAGACTTCAAACGTTGTATCCCTCAGGCCTAAACATGAATATTGATCTTGCTGCATTTCAAGACTAAAAAATGGTAGCTTTTAAGTACATTCTAATGGCAGCGGGGATCATTCAATAAGACTGGTCTATAGTGACCTCTGTATATAGAGCTAAAGCTCTAGAGAATATCAATTGGCACCTATCAGGTGGGATCCCCCAGTTGTTGAGTAATATCTTTAATCATTACAAGCGAATACACAAATATATAATTTGTAGTAATAAGGGAAATAGAAGGGACTACACCTAGGATCGATATGGGAATGGTTGGCACATAAATCAACTGTATGTATATGGGTAGGCTTTAGGGAGTCCAAAGTAATCATCATGTATAGTGTTGTTAAAAGGATCAAATTAAAACAATTTAAAACAAATTGAAACAAATTAAAACATTATTATCAACTAAAAAATAGGACTCTTACATATAAATAGTAATTAATTTGTTTATCAGTTTTAGGTTCCTTTAACACATGGGTATATAAGGTGCCAGTCTTATTGTTTAAATATAATGATAATGGAAGTATTGGTTAGATCCACCAAGTGCTGTAAATGATATATAAATAGATGGTATATGAACTGATATGGGTGGAAGTCTGTGCTTCAAGGTATTTTTACAATTTTATATACTAATGTGTAAGTAATTCTTTCTTTTTTTTATCTATTTTTATAACATTTTGTGTATTAGACGAAATTGATTGTTACAGATTATTTGTATAAAATGCATTTGTTTATATATGTTTTGCTTTCAATACGATAGCACTATATTATTTCCAAGCACTCAAGGGTTAACAAGAGTAATAAGTTACAGAGAATCCACTAATTGGGTGTGTGTACTAGGACTGTTTTAATTGGATAGAGGAGGTTTATAAGCAGCAGGCTGTTTAGAAGATGTATTATAGCCTGATGAAACGGCTCTGTGTAGCCGAGAAACGCGTTGCTTTTTAAAAAACATTTTAATAAACTTGTTTTTATATCCTGCTGGAGTTCGTTCTCCCCTTTATCCAGTATTATATTTCCTTTATCACTACCGAGGAATCGGAGCAATTTCCCGGCACCTGTAGTGTATCATCTATCCCCAGCTGGAAGTGTAGAGACCCGTAGGTTTGAAAGGAAGGTGTGTTGCCGCTTTGGGCCCTGATTGGCTGTCGGCAGCGTGTTCCTGATCCATCGATTGGATTTTGCCTTGGTTGGTCTTCCGGGCGATGCTGAGGTCCCGGTCCGCTTGTGAAGGCACAATTCAGTGCCGCCTGGCTTGTGAGTAATAGTCTTTGTCACTTTACCTCTGTATTTGTTTCTAGCGATATCACCCTATTTGGCGCCTTCTTTCCTTCGCTACAGATACCATATACCTTGTTTACATCGGAAGAGCAGCCTGGTTTCTACGATATTGGAAGCCGTCGACCACCATCTTTGTTTGTTCCCTGAGCGCACCCACATAGGAGGACGACACCCTGAACGAAATGTCCCATTGGGCTTTTATCTCCTTAAATAATAGATTATCCATTGCGTCAAACAGGGTACTTAATGTCAGAGTCCCTTTGTCATCTGAGAAGATCTTCTCACAATCCATACCAGGATTGGCTCATGCTGTTGCTGACATGAGAGAAAAGAATTGTTGTTGCACTAGACTCCATGTTGTATATGATAGGCAGTAATGCAATGTCTTTAACGCAATGGAGAATCTATTATTTAAGGAGATAAATATTTTCTTGTGGGGCTCACCTCAAGGGATATCAACTCCCATATTAGGGAGCACATATCAACTATAACAAGATGTATATCCACTACCCCTTTGGTGCAACTCTTTGCAACCAAACATGACAGCAGTCTCAATTCCTTCAGATAGACCGCTATAGAAAAAGCTAAGGTCCCTCCCAGGGGTGACAACCTTGAGAATGTCCTGGCATAACGTGAGGTCTATTGGATTTTTCAATTAAGGTCTAGACTTCCACTTGGCTTTAACTCTAGGTATGACCTCATTAATTATTGGGAATAATTTCTCCCAGGGTCATATCTATGCTTCACGTTCTGCCGCTGCACTCCCTTAGGCTTTATGGGCACACGTGTGTATGTGTGTATTTGTGTAAATGCGTGTTGTTGATTGCTTGCATACACACATACACCCAGTACAAGTTCTCTATTATATTGCATTTATGGATAATGTGGATGGGTTTACCTCTAACAGCCACCGGGGATTTGTTCAAATCATTTAAGTTTACCCGTCTTCTTCAAAGTTCGGGCTTTTGATCGCTTCCTCTGTCTTTTTGGCTAATGTTGTACATTAACAATGTTAGATAGAGCATTATTTTGCTCTCTAGTTTAGAGTTACCCACACACATATCTCTATAATCACATACACCTCTATACTTATGGTCATATGTTTATACTTTACTACTTCTCAATGTGTCTTTATTCAATATCCTATTTCTGTTCACACGTTTTGTATACTGCATATATTAATTGTGTATCAACGAATGTAACATTTGCTGTTGACCCCTGTATACATGTTTTAATAATTTTCTCTGTGTTCAGTAACTGGCAATAGAGGGTTAATTTCCATATACAAGGATTGCAGAGGAGGGCGTGTTCTTTTCATTAGGCTCTACAGCCTATCAGATTCTATGTAATACTTTTTAATGCATTCATTCATGTGTGGCACCACTGGCTATGATTACGGCTTCTCGAAGAAACATGTAAGCCATTGGTGCCACCCTCTCTCTGCCTTTAACTCTTCTTGCACTGTCGACCCAGAGCTTTTTGCTCCTTTTAATGATGTTTAAATAAACCTTGGATTTTACTGACTACTGTTGTGTTTTGGGACGTCATACTTTTTACACTTGATGCTACACTTATATATGTGTCTTTTCTTCTACTTAAATATTTTGTATATGTCTATATATGTATACATATGTATTTTTATGTTTATATGTGTATATATAGCTTTAAATACATATATACACAAATAAATACATAAAAACATATGTACACACATATTATTATCAGTTATATGTAGAGCCACAACAGATTCTGCAGCACTATATATAAACATATATATATATATATATATATATATATATAATATTATATACAGTTGGATACAAAACTTTAGGCACCCCTGACAATTTCCATGATTTTCATTTATAAATAACATGGGTGTTTGGATCAGCAATTTCATTTTGATCTATCAAATAACTGAAGGACACAGTAATATTTCAGTAGTGAAAAGATGTTTATTGGATTAACAAAACATGTGCAATATGCATCAAAACAAAATTAGACAGGTGCATAAATTTAGGCACCCCAACAGAAATATCACATCAATATTTAGTACAGCCTCCTTTAGCAGAGATAACAGCCTCTAGACGCTTCCTATAGCCTGTAATGAGTGTCTGGATTCTGGATGAAGGTATTTTTGACCATTCCTCCTTGCAAAACATCTCCAGTTCAGTTAAGTTTGATTGTTGCTAAACATGGACAGCCTGCTTCAAATCACCCCACAAATTTCCAATGATATTCAGGTCTGGGACTGGGATGGCAATTCCAGTACATTATACTTGTTCCTCTGCATAAATGTCAGAGTAGATTTTGATCAGTGTTTTGGGTAGTTGTCTTGTTGAAATATCCAGCCCTGGCTTAACTTCAACTTTGTGACTGATTCCTCAACATTATTCTCAAGTATCTGCTGATATTGAGTGAAATCCATGTGACCGTCAACTTTAACAAGATTCCCAGTATCGGCACTGGCCACACAACCCCACAGCATGATGGTACATCCATCAAATTTTACTGTCGGTAGCAAATGTTTGTCTTGGAACCCTATGTTCTTTTGCCGCCATGCATAATGTCCCTTGTTATGACCAAATAACTCAATCTTTGTTTCATCAGTCCACAGCACCTTTTTCCAAAATGAAGCTGGCTTGTCCAAATGTTTGTTTGCATACCTCAAGCGACTCTGTTAGTGGCGTGTGTGCTGAAAAGGCTTCTTCCACATCACTCTCCATTACAGCTTCTCCTTGTGTAATGTGCGCTGAATTTTTGAACGATGCACAGTGACACCATCTGCAGCAAGATGATGTTGTAGGTCTTTGGAGGTGGTCTGTGGGCTATTTTTGACCGTTCTCACCATCCTTTGCCTTTGCCTGTCCGATATTTTACTTGGTCTGTCACTTCTGGCCTTAACAAGAACTGTGCCTGTGGTCTTCCATTTCCTCACTATGTTCCTCACAGTGGACACTAACAGCTTAAATCTCTGTGATAGCTTTTTGTAGCCTTCCCCTAGACCATAATGTTGAACAATCTTTGTTTTAAGGTCATTTGAGAGTTGTTTTGAGACCCCCATGTTGCCACTCTTCAGAGGAGAGTCAAAGAGAAAAACCTGCAATTGCCCACTTTAAATACCTTTTCTCGTGATTGGATGCACCTGTCTATGAAGTTAAGGCTTAATGAGCTCACCAAACCAATTGTGTGTTCCAATTAATCAGTGCTAGGTAGTTACAGGTATTCAAAACAACAAAATGACAAGGGTGGCCAAATGTATGCACCTATCTAATTTGTTTTGATGCATATTGCACATTTTTTGTTAATCCAATAAACATAATTTCACTACTGAAATATTACTGTGTTCTTCAGTTATTTGATAGATCAAAATGAAATTGCTGATCCAAACATCCAATTATTTATAAATGCAAATCATGGAAATTGTCAGGGGTGCCTAAACTTTTGCATAGAACTATATATATATATATATATATATATATATATATATATATATATATATATATATATATATATATACAGGGAGTGCAGAATTATTAGGCAAGTTGTATTTTTGAGGATTAATTTTATTATTGAACAACAACCATGTTCTCAATGAACCCAAGAAACTCATTAATATCAAAGCTGAATAGTTTTGGAAGTAGTTTTAGTTTGTTTTTAGTTATAGCTATTTTAGGGGGATATCTGTGTGTGCAGGTGACTATTACTGTGCATAATTATTAGGCAACTTAACAAAAAACAAATATATACCCATTTCAATTATTTATTTTTACCAGTGAAACCAATATAACATCTCAACATTCACAAATATACATTTCTGACATTGAAAAACAAATCAGTGACCAATATAGCCACCTTTCTTTGCAAGGACACTCAAAAGCCTGCCATCCATGGATTCTGTCAGTGTTTTGATCTGTTCACCATCAACATTGCGTGTAGCAGCAACCACAGCCTCCCAGACACTGTTCACAGAGGTGTACTGTTTTCTCTCCTTGTGAATCTCACATTTGATGATGGACCACAGGTTCTCAATGGGGTTCAGATCAGGTGAACAAGGAGGCCATGTCATTAGATTTTCTTATTTTATACCGTTTCTTGCCAGCCACGCTGTGGAGTACTTGGACGAGTGTGATGGAGCATTGTCCTGCATGAAAATCATGTTTTTCTTGAAGGATGCAGACTTCTTCCTGTACCACTGCTTGAAGAAGGTGTCTTCCAGAAACTGGCAGTAGGACTGGGAGTTGAGCTTGACTCCATCCTCAACCCGAAAAGGCCCCACAAGCTCATCTTTGATGATACCAGCCCAAACCAGTACTCCACCTCCACCTTGCTGGCGTCTGAGTCGGACTGGAGCTCTCTGCCCTTTACCAATCCAGCCACGGGCCCATCCATCTGGCCCATCAAGACTCACTCTCATTTCATCAGTCCATAAAACCTTAGAAAAATCAGTCTTGAGATATTTCTTGGCCCAGTCTTGACGTTTCAGCCTTTCTTACCTTGGCCATGTCTCTGAGTATTGCACACCTTGTGCTTTTGGGCACTCCAGTGATGTTGCAGCTCTGAAATATGGCCAAACTGGTGGCAAGTGGCATCTTGGCAGCTGCACGCTTGACTTTTCTCAGTTCATGGGCAGTTATTTTGCGCCTTGGTTTTTCCACACGCTTCTTGAGACCCTGTTGACTATTTTGAATGAAACGCTTGATTGTTCGATGATCACGCTTCAGAGGCTTTGCAATTTTAAGAGTGCTGCATCCCTCTGCAAGATATCTCTCTATTTTTGACTTTTCTGAGCCTGTCAAGTCCTTCTTTTGACCCATTTTGCCAAAGGAAAGGAAGTTGCCTAATAATTATGCACACCTGATATAGGGTGTTGATGTCATTAGACCACACCCCTTCTCATTACAGAGATGCACATCACCTAATATGCTTAATTGGTAGTAGGCTTTCGAGCCTATACAGCTTGGAGTAAGACAACATGCATAAAGAGGATGATGTGGTCAAAATACTCATTTGCCTAATAATTCTGCACTCCCTGTATATGTGCATACATATACATATTTGGACATGTATATGTATATGTATGTATCTCTATGTTAAAGCCCTTTGCCTGTCATTTTTTGCTTAGGTGAAACTGTTAGCGTGCCTCTCGTAATCTGGCTTATAGTGTGTGTGTGTGTACATATTAAAACACAACATACACCATAGTTATATTATACCCACACATAAACATGCTAGATAAAATATTGAAGAAGTAAAAAATAAAATTATTTTTCAAACTATACATCTAGACAGCAGCTTTCACTTCTGAAATTAGGACACATTTTGATCCATGAAGAAATGTTTTTATCTTTAAATGCTTTTTCTTTTCTTTTCATATTTTATTATAATAAAAGGCAAACAATCAAAGAGACAAGTCATTTCAAGTCTACAAACAAGAAAAGTGTTCTAGTTAGACGTGGCTTAAATCAAGTAAAAACATAAACACAACAGAAGCATTAATAAAACTGTCAGACAAGGCAAAGATAAAATTGCTACAGTGAGAAAACAAACCAAACACTTTGTAACAATTAGTTGACAAGAAGGACACAAGAATGAGATAAAGTTAATACTCAGAAAAATGTTGCCATGCTTCCTCATAACCACTACTTCATAGAAATCAAAGCAAAGTGCTGCCATAAAAGAAAGAAAATTACTTATCGGAAATAAATTAAATTTAGCATGATGAAGTACTTGATGCTATATTTACATGACTATAACGATGTAAGCAGTTGATTGTTTAAAGGTACATGATACCCAAATGTTGAAGCATTTGATGCAGCATAGCTGTAAAAAGCTGACTAGAAAATATCACCTGAACATCTCTATGTAAAAAAAGAAAGATATTTACCTCAAAATTTACTAAGTATTCACACCCCATTGTAATGAGACACTAGTCCCAGGACTAGCAAGGGAGTGTGCATCTGGCATGTGCAGGCATAATTATGTTATTTCCCTATTCAGTTTAAGGAAGTTTACTATGAAATCTCATGATAGCATAGCATAACCTCAGCACTGCTGATGCTGATTGGCTATTTTTTTTGTTTTTGTTTGTTTGTTTATCTTGCGGCTCGACAGTAGTATAACTGTTACCGGAGCACTTTCTCTTGTAAGCTGAATAATTTTTGAGGTAAAATATCTTCGTTTTTTACCTATGTTCAGGTGATATTTTCTTGTCAGCTTTTTACAGTTATGCTGCATCACTTTCAAGCAGCCTTTAATGTAGGCATTTTGAATAACATGCATGTATGTACTGTAATATAATTAAATATTAAATCTGACATTATGTGAAGATTTACATTCTCTCTCACATGAAAAAAACATTCCTTTTTTCAATGCAATAAACTTAGCATTTAAAGGGGCAGTAAACTTATAAACTAATGTTATATCATTCTGCACATATTGCGTGACCAGGCACACTGTGACTATTATATTTACATTTAGCCACCAATCAGGAAGTGCTACCCAGGTGCTAAACCAAAAATGGGATGGCTCATAAGCTTACATTCCTGCTTTTCAAATAAAAATACCAAGTGAACGAAGAAAAATTGGTAATAGGAGTAAATTAGAAAGTTGCTTAAAATTGCATGAATCATGACAGACATTTTTTTGTTTCAAATCCCTTTAATTTCCTTATGTTTGTTATTACCTTGATCTCCCTACCTGCCATTATATGCTACAATAACCACACATAATAAAAGCTAAGTACTGCTGAATTTATAACCATTGCTTTGTTTTAGTATAGCTTTAGAATAAAAAGTGATATTTAACAGCATTCCAGTTGCCTACTCCTTCGGTGCTAATAGGTATACATGATGTTTTCCTTGGCGTAAAAAACCACTACCTTTCATAGTTTAACAGAGTCTTTAATATAACTGTTCCATGATAGAAAACCTTTATGAAAGTAGGATGGAGTGTGATAAAGTAATCATTTCTCAGATTTCTTTGTAAACTAGAATTACTGCTGCAAATATATTTTAGTAATCCTTGCAAAGCATTCCAGATCTTCCTGCATCCTACTTAATATCCCCTCTGTGAATTAATTTTTCTATTCTTGTCTCTGCTTTGTCGTACATTTCAGGTGAAAATCAACATTTATGAATTTGATACTGTTACTCATAAAGGGCCAGAGCGCTAATTGTGCTAGAAGTAAAGTTTTTGTGCACATCAGGATGTGATCGCATTATGAGCTGAAAGTAAAAGGTTATTGCTCAAGAGCAAAAAAGGGAACTTAGAGTATCATGAGCACGATAACCTATTCCCCCATAGAAGTCAATGGAGAAAATAAGTGGAAAAGAAACATCCAACTCACATGCAAACACAATCGCATATTCTCATGTGCGCTAACCCAACATGAAAATATGAATATTTCACATTCCAATGTTCTTCACATAGAAGAATATATTTATTCATTAATGCACATTTTTGCATATATCTGATGGTATTTTGGTAACATATATATTTTTACCTCTCTCTCGCTTTATATATGTAGGAATATCTATTTAAAATACATAAAACATATTCTGCTATGTGCAGAGCATTGGAATGTGAAATATTTACAGTAAATACAGCCTATAACACTTATATAAATATCTATCAATTGGGTACTTATAGAGCGTGAACTAATCACCCGTGAGGGTCTCAATGTGCTAAGGGAAAAGGGATAGGAGAAGGGGGGGAAGGGGGGAGGGGATGGGCATTCAGTCAAAGAGCCAGGTTTTGAGGTCCTTTCTGAACTTTGTAAGGGAGGTGGATTGTCTGAGGTGCAGCGGGATGGTGTTCCATGTCTTTGCTGCAACGTGGGAGAATGATCTTCCGTCCACTGTGGATTTGCTGATGTGGGGGATGACTGCGAGTGCTTGGTCGGCCAATCAGAATTGTCTGGCGGGGGTGTCAAAATTTACACAGTGTTTGAGGTATTCGGGTCCGATGTTGTGTAGGGCCTTGAACACAAGGGTAAGGAGCTTGAAGGTGATTCTCTTGTTGATGGGGAGTCAGTGAAGGTTCCTTAGGTGTTCGGTGATGTGGCATTGGAGAGGGATGTCAAGGATGAGTCTGGCTGAGGCGTTCTGGATATGTTGGAGTCTCTTTTGGAGTTTGATGGTGGAGCTGGCGTAGAGTGCATTGCCGTAGTCTAACCGGCTGCTGACGAGGGCGTGGGTGACTGTTTTCTTTGTTTCGGTTGGATTCCACTTGAAGATTTTTCGTAGCAAGTGGAGAATGTGTAAGCATGTTGAGGTGATAGCATTGATTTGTCGGTCCATGGAGAGTGAGGAGTCCAGGATGAAGCCTAGATTTTGTGTGTGTTCGGTTTGGGTTGGAGGGTGACTGAGGGCTGTGGGTCAACAGGAGTTGTCCCATGCGGATTTATTCGGTCCGAGGAGGAGGACTTTGGTTTTGTCTGTGTACAGTTTGAGCTAGTTGTCCTTCATCCAGGCAGCGACTGCTGTCAGGCCTTCGTGGAAGTTCTTTTTGACGGTGGTGGGATCTCGGGTGAGTGAGATGATTAAATGGGTGTCAGACGATGTTGAGGTCATGGTGTCGGACAATGGCGGCAAGAGGGGCCATGTAGATGTTGAAGAGGGTAGGGTTCAGCAAAGAGCCTTGCAGTACACCGCAGTTGACTGGTGTAGGTTTGGAGGAGAAAGGCGGGAGTCTGACTTTCTGGGTCCTGCCCGTGAGGAAGGAGGTGATCCATTCCAGGGCTTTGCTGTGAATGCCAGCGTCATGTAGGCGGGTGCGGAGGGTGTTTTGGTCAACAGTATCGAAAGCTGCTGAGAGGTCTAGGAGGATGAGGGCAGCGGTTTCTACTTGGTCAAGCATGGCGCGGATGTCGTCTGTGGTGGCGAGGAGGGTGGTCTCCGTGCTGTGGTTGCTTCTGAAACCGGATTGGGAGTGGTCCAGGGTGTGGTTGTCCTCAATGTGGTCAATAAGTTGCAAGTTGATGGATTTCTTTGTGACTTTGGCCAGGAAGGGGAGTAGAGATATGGGGCGGTAGTTATTCAGGTCCGTGGGTTCTGCCACCGGTTTCTTCAGCAGGGGTTTCAGTTCCGCGTGCTTCCAGATATCCGGGAAGGTGACAGTTTTGATGGAGCAGTTTTGATGGAGTGTGGCGGAGTTCAGGGGCGATAGTGTTGCTTGCTTTGTTGAATATGTGATGGGGGCATGGGTCCGAGGGTGCGCCGGAGTGGATGGATTTCATGATTCTGAGGGTGTCATCTGTGGTGACAGGGCTCCAGATAGTTTGTGTGTAGTGAAGGGTGGCAAATTTGGGAGGGGTGTCATTGGGTGTAGGGGAGTGGGTGGTGGAGGTTGAGTTATGAGGCATGAAACTGTCATAGATGTTGAGGATCTTGCGGTGGAAGTGTGCAGTGAGGGTATTGCAGAGGTGTCGCTGTTGGGTTTAGAGAATTCCTTGATGACTGAGAACAACTCCTTGATGTTTTGTGCATTAGAGTTGATTCTGTCTTGGATGGCTGTTTTTTTGGCGGTTTTTATGAGGTGGTGGTGGGTGGTGATTGCTTCCTTAAAGGCAGCTTTATCCAGAAGGGTCTTGCTGGATCTTCAGGTTCTTTCCAGTCATCTGCAGTGGCGTTTGGAGTCCTGGAGGGCCGGGGTGAACCAGTTTGCTTTGTTGGTGGTTTGGCGGCAAGATGGTTTATTGAGGGGGGAGAAGGTGTTAGAGCAGTCTGTAATCCAGTGGTGGAGGTTGCGGGCAGAGGAGTTGGTGTCTGTGGAGGTAGGTGGGGAGGATTTGTTTAGAGTGCGGTGTAGTTGGTCTTGGGTGATGTTGTTCCAGTTTCTGCAGGGCGGATGGTACTGCCGGAGGTGGGTGGTGGGTTTGTTGAAGGAGAAGTGTATGCAGTGGTGGTTTAGTCCAGAGGAGTTCGATGATGGGATTGACTGAGATGTGGTTGCCTGAGGAGAAGATCGGGTCGAGGGTGTGGCCAGCTGTGTGGGTTGGGTAGTTTACAAGTTGCTTCAGTCCGATAGTTACAAGGTTTTCCAGGATGTTGGAGGTGTTGTGATCATTGGGGTTGTCAAGTTGGAAGTTGAGGTCACAGAGGAGGATGTAGTCCATTGAGGTGAGGTCTTGGGGTGCGATGTGCTCGGTGATGGAGTCACAGAAGGCGGGATGAGGTCCGGGAGGTCTGCAGATGAGGGTGCTGCAGAGGGTTGTGTTGGGGTTGACCTGGATCTTGAAGTGTAGGTGTTCTAGGCCTAGTGAGTGGTCGTTGAAGCTGGTTGTGACTTGGATGGTGTGTTTGTGGATTATGGCTCCTCCAGGTCAGTTGCTGCGGTCTTTGTGGCAGATCTTGTAGCAGTCGGGTATTGCAGTGGCGATGTCTGGCGCTGATGCAGGGTTTAGCCAGGTCTCGGTGAGGAAGGCGACGTCAGGGGAGGTGGAGTTTAGCAGGTTCCAGATTTCGAGGGCGTGCTTGTGGATGGAGTGGGTGTTGAGGAGGATATAGTTGAGGTAATTGCTGCTGTTTTTTGGTGGGTTAGTTGGTTGGGTTGTGGTCCAGAGGGAGGGGAAGAAGCAGTTGTGGCAGGTGAAAGGTCTGATGGTGTTAGTCGGGGATACGTGGTGGCAGGTGGACAATCTAACAATGTTGAGTGCATGGAGGGTGCTGGCGTCGTAGTGGCGGCAGTTTCTGGAGCCAAGGTTTGTGGCATTGGCTGCGGTCGGGGTGCGGATGGGTGCTGATGGGCTTGGCTTGTCTTTAGTGTGCCTACGGCAAGCCAGTGGTGCGCTGTCATGTTCCGGTGTACATGCATTCAGGACACAGACCCTCAGGGCAGTGGTAGGGATTTGAAGACACTGATCCCTGACCCGGGGAAGAGTGTCCTGGACGTGGATAGATGATATTCTGTGATTCATAGTTGCTAGAAGTTATTGTAAAATTCATGGAGAGTGCAAAATTTGTATACAATATATTCTGGCTTCACTGTGACTTAAAGTTAGGTAATAGGAGTAGCTGCAGGATTCAATGAGAGAAAAATATAGCAATGTGGAATGTTCAGGTTTCAGGGTAAACTGGTAGAAGATTGACACTTAGATGCAAACTAAGGTTTGTTGCAGGTTCACAGTACATAATATTATATAGAGCTGTATGTCAGAATTAAGCAGAGCAGCACAGGTGATAGGTTGCAAGTTTTAGACATTAATTACTATTTGTGCATATATATGCAAACTAAGATTTGTTGCAGGTTCACAGTACCTAATATTATATATAGCTGTATGTCAGTAATAAGCAGAGCAGCACAGGTGATAGTCAAGTTGCAAGTTTTAGGCATCAATTACTGTTTGTGCATATATTGGAGAATCACATGAAAGCTTTTAACTGAACACATAGATGCAGAGTTCTGAATATGTTAACATATTTGTAGAATGATATTTCAGCTATGACAACTTGTAGCAGAGAATAGTTATAAAGTTCTGAGTAAGATGCTGTTGTAATAATTAGAGAGTGATGATAACCAAAAGTATAATTGATTTATAATAAAGTTCAGAGTTTGTTAAGTAACAGTGTCCAGGTAACAAAATGGAATTATTTGGATACTTGTGATTTGATGATTTTAAGCATAGGAAAGGCTGTAACTTGAATAAGTTTGTAGTATTCATGCAGGAAACAGTCAGAGACCTCTGTTGTTCAGGATCACAACTTCAAGGTAATGCAAAGCACATTAGACCTGAGAAGGCTTAAAAAGAGGCTGAGGGAATCAGGTGCATGAATGATTAATCAGGCAGGCAAGCTGAATGTAAATACTGCCCAAAACAGCATGAGTGTCAGAATCAGGAAAGGCAGTCTTAAAGGGATAGTGACATTAGGCTGAGATATGTTACACGCGCCTGCTGCACAGTCGTGCAGCGAGCACCATTAAATGCAGCAGGAAGGTGGGTGGGCTGGTTAGCTGGGTAGGGGGTAGGTGTGAAATAATAACAGAGCAAACAAAATACAGAAATATACAGCACAAATACATAGGGATAAGGGAGAGAGAACTTACTTTAGTGATGCAGCCTATAACACTTTAATATAAAGATCTCATATCTTTGAGTTCTTATAACCTTTGTGTGCAATTTTTTTAAAATATTTTTTATTAGATGGTTTTATTATGAGTGTTACTGTGTTGTTTACAGTATTTTTGATGTGTTTTATGACACTATATTTGTTTTGCCAAACAGTTAACCAGAGCTCTGAGTACAGGCTAACCCGACGAGCGTTAACTTCAATTGCGATCAAGTGATCACGTTTAATTTCAACTTGTCATATGAGCAAAGTTTAACTTGTGTGCAAACAAATGCGAAAACCCAATATTGCTTGCATGCAAACATTTGAGCTACACTCGTAATCTGGCCCAAAATAGGAATAATATTATGTAATAGTATAGTAACAGAAAACATGTATAATATCTGTATAATAGCGCTGCGGAACCTGTTGGCGCTCTACAAATACCTGATAATAATAATATCTATCTATCTAAAACAACACACAGAATTAAAAGTTATCAAACTCTTTTGCGAGTGCCACCAAATTATAATTAGAACAAGATAATGCTAATCATGAATTATAAGTACAAATGCAATTTATTAACAATAGTGAACCAATAATGAAGAAAACTATAATAAAATTCAGTAAGCAATAGCAAAATAATTGTGGCAATAAATCAGTGATCAGCAAACTAACGGCTAGATTTAGAGTTTGGCGTTAGCTGTCAAAACCAGCGTTAGAGGCTCCTAACGCTGGTTTTGGGCTACCGCTGGTATTTAGAGTCTTGTAGGTAAGGGTCTAAAAATCACTTTGCAGCCGCGACTTTTCAATACCGCAGATCCCCCTACGCCATTTGCGTATCTTATCTTTTCAATGCGATCTTCCTAACGCTGGTATTTAGAGTCTTGGCTGAAGTGAGCGTTAGAAATCTAACGACAAAACTCCAGCTGCAGAAAAAAGTCAGGAGTTAAGAGCTTTATGGGCTAACGCTGGTTCATAAAGCTCTTAACTACTGTGCTCTAAAGTACACTAACACCCATAAACTACCTATGTACCCCTAAACCGAGGCCCCCCCACATCGCCGCCACTCTAATAAAAATTTTTAACCCCTAATCTGCCGACCGCACACCGCCGCCACCTACGTTATCCCTATGTACCCCTAATCTGCTGCCCCTAACACCACCGACCTCTATATTATATTTATTAACCCCTAATCTGCCGCCACCAACATCGCTGCTACCTTACCTACAATTATTAACCCCTAATCTGCCGACCGGACCTCACCGCTACTATAATAAAGTTATTAACCCCTAATTCGCCTCACTCCCGCCTCAATAACCCTATAATAAATAGTATTAACCCCTAATCTGTCCTCCCTAACATTGCCGACACCTAACTTCAAGTATTAACCCCTAATCTGCCGACCGGACCTCACTGCTACTATAATAAATGTATTAAACCCTAAAGCTAAGTCTAACACTAACACCCCCCCTAATTTAAATATAATTTAAATCTAACGAAATAAATTAACTCTTATTAAATAAATTGTTCCTATTTAAAGCTAAATACTTACCTGTAAAATAAACCCTAATATAGCTACAATATAAATTATAATTATATTGTAGCTATTTTAGGATTTATATTTATTTTAACCAGGTAAAATAGCTATTAAAGGGGGGCGGAGCGAGCCACCAACAAAGATGGTCGCAACATACTGAGGCTCCTCTTACTAGCTGGCCCAAAAGTACTTAATTCTACTCTGATGCAGCACCTATGAGAGCAATCATTCAGCAGTCAAGTATCTAAATGGCCGTGGTGCTTCAGAAACTAAATATGTGCCTGTACAACACGCTAGCTTAAAGAATGAGTGCTGAGGCCTATGCCGCCACCGGTGCTACGCCACTTTTATTCATACAAGCACACGGAGGCCTGCGGCCCTCAACGATGGGGCTGATATAGTATTGCCGACATTCTATAGAGAGTACAGAGCGAAGGTAACTCCTAACAGCTGACTTACCGCATCTCTGAAGCCGCACGGACTATACAGCTGAGACCGCAAGCACTTTCAGCGGCGCCATCTTATATGCAGCACGGACCGCATAACGGACTGAATTGGACATCAAGAGGTTAGCAACTAATTTTGCTACAGTTCCCCGTGACAGCATGGCGGACCTGTATTCTATCTTCCGCGGTCTCCTGGAGGACTTTGAGTATAGAATCTGTCAAAGGATTGACAGCCTCACAGCACTCTGCCGAAATATGGTTCTGAATGGAGATGCCCCATTACTCTGCGCGGCTGAGATCACCAACGCTCCTGACCTACAGAAGGTAAAAACTGTGGCAGAAGGTTTGTCATGTCAGAT